>NC_058084.1:477845290-478145290 GCF_014858855.1 Bufo gargarizans | reverse complement strand
CACAGTGATGTCACAGTACAGAGATAATAAACACAGTGATGTCACAGTACAGGGATAATAAACACAGTGATGTCACATTACAGGGATAATAAACACAGTGATGTCACAGTACAGGGATAATAAACACAGTGATGTCACAGTACAGGGATAATAAACACAGTGATGTCACAGTACAGAGATAATAAACACATTGATGTCACAGTACAGAGATAATAAACACAGTGATGTCACAGTACAGGGATAATAAACACAGTGATGTCACATTACAGGGATAATAAACACAGTGATGTCACAGTACAGGGATAATAAACACAGTGATGTCACAGTACAGGGATAATAAACACAGGGATGTCACAGTACAGGGATAATAAACACAGTGATGTCACAGTACAGAGATAATAAACACAGTGATGTCACAGTACAGGCATAATAAACACAGTGATGTCACAGTACAGGGATAATAAACACAGTGATGTCACAGCACAGGGATAATAAACACAGTGATGTCACAGTACAGAGATAATAAACACAGTGATGTCACAGTACAGGGATAATAAACACAGTGATGTCACAGTACAGAGATAATAAACACAGTGATGTCACAGTACAGAGATAATAAACACAGTGATGTCACAGTACAGAGATAATAAACACAGTGATGTCACAGTACAGGGATAATAAGCACAGTGATGTCACAGTACAGGGATAATAAACCCAGTGATGTCACAGTACAGAGATAATAAACACAGTGATGTCACAGTACAGA
Organism: Bufo gargarizans; assembly: GCF_014858855.1. NCBI lineage: Eukaryota > Metazoa > Chordata > Amphibia > Anura > Bufonidae > Bufo > Bufo gargarizans. The sequence goes on along the minus strand of NC_058084.1, from coordinate 478,144,524 downwards.
GATAATAAACACAGTGCTTACATTATGGTAATGATTAGAGATGAGCGAATTTCTCAAAAATGTATTCGTGGTGAATCGCATAAAAAAACTGCTATTTCCTAGCTGCAGAGAGGCTTTATAGTGGGGTAGAACACTGTGCCTTGCAGTAACACACATAGGGAGTCTGCTGTGGTAGTGAAACAATACTGTCAGTCAGTATGACATGCAGATGACAGGCGTCGCTCTTAGAATCACTGCACACTTCACTTATTTGGGCAGTCACGGGGCCAAAACTGACCAAATAACTCAAGTATGACCTCAGCCTTTCAGGTCAATGTTAGCGCCAAGAAGAAGCGCACTCCTTCTACACCGTCATCAGCTGATTCCACATAGATGTCTACAGAACCTGTTCTATTAAACGCTTATACAAGTAGAGCCCCCGACAGAGTGGAGAGGGTGTCATCAGTAAGTTTGTGTTGACGTCACTGATAATAACAGAACAATAACCCCCAAAAAACGGATCCTGTCTTTGGAGCATCCGCCTTCACTCGGTCAGCATTTGGTCAGTAATCCATCAGTATTGCTAAAGCTAAAGAAAACAGGAGTGGATCCAAAACGGAGATGACATGTGAATGCAATATTTGCATGTCTTCTGTGTTTTGTACACACTCCTGCTTTTGGCTACCAAATCATAAGCCAATTCTGATGCAAAATAGGCACCATGTCATGCAGGCCTTACAGCTGTTACATACACAGGATCCGTTGTGCGTCTAATTTTTCCTTCCTTTTGACAGATCAGAAGAAGGGTCAAATACCGTATTGTTCGCCGTATAAGACGCACCCCCAAAAGTGGGGGGAAAATAGCAGTGCGTCTTATACGGCGAATGTAGCTGATTTTGCCTTGTTTTCAATGATACACCCGCCGCGATGCCGTGCGGTGGGTGTATCAGCTGTGAGGGAGGAGGGGCTGGGGGCGGCATCTGCATTTATAATGACAGCGGGGCCCGTGCAGTGACTATTCTACTACACGGGCCCCGCTTACTGTATAATCATATCCCTAATAGTTAATTGTTGTATGCATGTAAAAGCATAATGAGCGTTAATGAGCGCTGTGTATTACTTACAATTAGAAGCGCTCGCCGTTCGGAGCAGAGAGGAGGGAGGAGGCAGGCCGGGAGGACGGGCGCTGGCAACGTGAGTCATACGTCACGCGCCTGCGCCGCCGACTTTATGAATGAAGCAGGCGGCGTGGGCGCATGACGTATGACTCACACTGCCAGCGCCCGTCCTCCCGGCCTGCCTCCTCCCTCCTCTCTGCTCCGAACGGCGAGCGCTTCTAATTGTAAGTAATACACAGCGCTCATTAACGCTCATTATGCTTTTACGTGCATACAACAATTAACTATTAGGGATATGATTATACAGTAAGCGGGACCCGTGTAGTAGAATACAGTCACTGCACGGGCCACGCTGTCATTATTAAAGCAGATGCGACCCCCACCCCCATTATAAAAGCAGATGCGACCCCCACACTTATGGAGGGGATCTGTGGATGACACATAGCATAAGATGCTATATATGTGTCATCCACAGATCCCCCCCATAACTGTCATACACAGATCCTCATTCTCATAACAGTGCCATCCAGAGAGGATCCCCCATAAGTGTCACCCACAGATCCCCCATAACAGTGCGTCACCCACAGATCCCCCATAACAGTGCGTCATCCACAGATCCCCATAACAGTGCGTCACTCACAGATCCCCCATAACAGTGCGTCACCCACAGATCCCCCATAACAGTGCGTCATCCACAGATCCCCCATAACAGTGCATCATCCACAGATCCCCCATAACAGTGCGTCACTCACAGATCCCCCATAACAGTGTGTCATCCACAGATCCTCCATAACAGTGCGTCACCCACAGACCACAATTAGTTCAAAAACCACCAAAAGCACACCTTTTGGTTCAAAATATTTTTTTTCTTAATTTCCTCCTCAAAAACCTAGGTGCGTCTCATGGGCCGGTGCGTCTTATAGGGCGAAAAATACGGTAAATGATGATGTCAGCCGGGCCAAAAGGTAAAAAGTGGCCCAGTCATGAAGTGGGGAGGGTGGGAACAGCATGAGAAGTCCACAGAGTGTCCCTATGACAGAGTGGTGAGGTGGAAGCAGCATGAGGAGACCACAGAGTGGCCCAATTACAGAGTTTGGAGGTAGCAGCAGCATCAGGAGGAGGCCACAGAGTAGCAAAATGACAGTGTGGAGGTGGTAGCAGCAGCATCAGGAGGAGGCCACAGGGTGGCACAATAACAGTGTGGAGGTGGCAGCACCAGCATGAGGAGACCACAGAGTGGCACAGTGACAGAGTGTGGAGGTGGCAGCAGCAGCATCAGGAGGAGGCCACAGGGTAGCTGTGATACAAATGTGATACGAATGTATAAGAATGAGTGGAATAATGGTGATTGACACTCAAGTAGTCATGAAACCTTAGTTAGTATAGCCGTGTATATAAGTGGAAAAGTACTGAGGGTACTGGAGTTCAGGAAAACAAAGAAGATTCTCAGGCATTGTCACAAGTCAGGAAAACAAGTTATTGTGCATGAACACATGAAGTGTTCATAATAAGACTTTTTCTCATAATAATACTTTTCTCAAAATAAGGCTTTTTCTACTTTTCTCATAATAAGCATAATTAGACTATTCTCTCTGCACATGATCAAGTAAAAAAAAAAAAAAAAAAAGAGAGGAAAAAAAAAATAAAAAAAATAAATAAATAAATAATTAAAAAAAAAAAGGAATAAGACATGGGCCCAAAAGCTTTTAGGCGCTCGACTGATCTATCAGGTCAGAAACACGGGTCCAAAACTGCTGAACCAACAAAACTGGACCAGTTCCTGAGGTCTCCTAGGGTCAATACGAGGGGCGGACAAAAGGAATTTTTCGCAAAAAAAAATGATGACTCAGATATAACTGAGTTAGAAACACAAAAAGTCGCTAGATACCCCGAAGAAGAAGACGGCATAATGGGGGAAGTTATCCCTAATGACAATTCTTCTCCGCTAGAAGAAATACTCCTAGCGGTTAAACAGAACGGGGATTTAATACAGGCGGTCACAACCCAACTTGGGTTTATTCAAGTTGATGTGGGACTAATAAAAGATGATTTGTCAAAAATGCGAGACAGAGTCAACATCCTTGAAAGTTCCGTCACCCTTATACAGAATGAATCCAAAAAAATAAATACGGAAGTCTCCACATTTAAAGCAGAATATAATCTCTTGAAGAAAAAGGTAGTGGACCTTGAGGACAGGTCACGAAGATACAATGTGAGAATAATTGGGATTCCAGAGGGTGTGGAAGAGAAAAATCCAACCCAATTTGTACAGAAATTAATTCTTGAGAACTTTGGGAAAGAGTCATTTTCTCCTCTTTTTATGATTGAAAGAGCTCATCGGGTCCCAGGAGGAAAACCAATTCCAGGGAGACAACCTCGGACATTCCTTGCTAAGTTATTGACTACAGGGGACAGAGATGTCCTCCTGAGAAGGGCGAGGGAATCCTCACCGGTTGTGTATAACGGGATTAGACTGGCCTTTTTTCCCGATTTTTCGAAAGAAATACAAGAAAAGAGACGCACATTTATGACTGTTAAAAAGAGGCTAAGAGAAAGGGATATTATATATTCTCTTATATTCCCGGCCAAATTGCGGATCGTTTTTGAGGATAAAACCCTTTTTTTTGACACCTCAGAAGAAGCCGCGGACTGGCTTGACCGAAATAATCGATAATTCAATTGGGTTATGATCTGGCGGGAATAACTAGTACTATAAGGGGCTTATACCCCTAAATGTAGTTTTCTTTGCTTCCTAATGGGGGTGGCTGAGTGGGGGGAGTGTGGAGGGTTGGTCATAGGAAAGAAATCTACTACAATATGTGGTGGATTGCCTGTGGGAGGGGGGTGAGGGGGGGGGGGTGGGGGGGGTGGGGTTGGGTTGTGGTGCGTCAAAGTAGGTGTGGTTTCCCTTTTTTTCAGTTTATTATTTTTTTTCTTTTTTTTCTCTTCTCCCGCTCTCCTGTTTCTCCATTTAACCATTGTTGATGACGATGATTAGAATTTTTGCTTGGAATGTACGTGGTTTGGGGGAAAGAGGTAAGAGACAAGCGGTTTTTGACCTGACTCAGGCCCATCTACCAGCAATAGTATGCCTGTTAGAGACCCACCTTACTGAGGAGACTACTAGAGTGGTCGACAGGGGATGGGCTGCGCATACGTATCATTCTACCCTCTCCAATTACTCGAGAGGTGTTACGGTGTTGATACATAGACTTATTGACTTCGTTTGTGAGGCATCCTCTGTCGACCAACAGGGGAGATTTATTTTTTTATACTGTAGGTTAGGGGGAAAGCTATGTATTTTGGCCTTTGTCTATATCCCACCGCCATTTTCTTTTTCGGTTCTTAATTCTCTTTTATTATTCATGGATAAATGGCCAGAATGTCCAACATTGATTATTGGCGATTTTAACTGTGTCATCGATCCTTTACGTGACAGGGTTTCTATGAGTGCCGGGAGAGACAGTCCGGTCCAGAGGTCTCCCCTCGCACGGTTTTGCCTGGAGGCTGGATTTGAGGACGCTTGGGAACATCTGGGACAGGGGAAAAGGGTTTTTTCATGCTTTAGCAAAGCAGGTAAATCGTTGTCCAGAATAGATCTTGTATTGATAAATAGTAAATATGTGAAACTGATAAAACGAATGAAATATGAAACAAGGTCAATATCTGACCATTCTCCGCTATTACTTGAATTATGCTTATCTCAGGAAAGATATACACCAAAACTTTCCTTTAGACTAAACCCTTATTGGCTATCAGTTATAAAGACACATGAAATAATTCGAAATGAAATAGGCCGATTCTGGGATATTAACTATGGCTCAGCAAAAATTCAAGTGGTATGGGATACCTTTAAGGCGTACATGAGGGGATTGATGGTTAGCAATATCACGAACCTTAGAAGGGAATATGGGAAAAAACAGAAAAATCTAGAAAAACATGTAGTGTTGGCGACAGAATCCTTCCACATAAATAAGACGGAGAAGAATAGGGAAAATATGCAAAAAGCCACACAAATATATGCTAATTTTTTATTGGATAAGGCCCAACAGAACCTTTTTTTTAAAGGGCAAAAATATTTTACTGAGTCTGGGCGACCTGGTAAACTCCTCTCCAGAGTAATCTCCAATCAACAACCCAAAAAACATATAGACAAGGTTCGAGTGAGGTATGGTAGGATAGTCACTAGACAGGGCCCGGTGGAGAAGGCCTTTCTTGATTATTTTCTTGATCTGTATAAGGCTGATTCTAACATTACAGATGATAAGATAGATTTCTATCTAGATAGGATCAACTTTTCAACTATTACTGAGACGCAAAAGAAAGCACTAGAATTGGAGGTCTCAATTCAGGAACTTGAGGGAGCTATTAAACTATGTTCAGCTAATTCTACTCCTGGTTCAGACGGGCTTCCATATGAATTTTATAGTAAATACGGGGACTGTATTTTTCCTAGATTATTGAAGGTCTTTGCTGAATCAATGGAGGATGGGATGTTACCAGATTCAATGATGGAGGCTACAATAATACTAATTCCAAAAAAAGGCAAGGACCCTCTAGATTTAGAATCTTATAGACCAATTTCACTGCTTAATGCAGATGTAAAGCTTTTTGCGAGGGTCCTTGCTACAAGGCTTTCTAGGGTCATCTCCTCCATTGTCCATCCGGATCAGAGCGGCTTTATTCAAAATAAGGGTACACATCATAATTTACATCGGCTCTTTTCTAATATCCAGGCCCCTGGGGGGACCGCCCGCTCCATCCTGTCATTGGATGCCTCTAAGGCCTTTGACAGGGTGGAGTGGCGTTTCCTCTGGAAGGTTCTTGTTAGGATGGGCTTTGGAGAGAGGTTTATACGCACTCTTAAGTTATTGTATAGATCCCCAAGGGCTAAATTGAGTCTTAATGGAATTTTGAGTAGTAGTATCGATCTAAACAGAGGCACCCGTCAGGGTTGCCCATTATCTCCCTTATTATTCGATATGTATATCGAACCCCTTGCGATGGCCATCAGGCAGGACGATCAGGTTAAAGGATTTGGTACGCTAGGAATACAAGACCGTATCTCATTATATGCAGATGATGTTCTGTTTTTTATAGATCATACGGAAACTACTCTCCCTAGGATTATTCAAATGGTTAAAGTATTTGGTGAGGTGTCTGGTCTTCTTATAAACTGGGCCAAGACCAGTCTGCTCCCAATAGACCCCCTGCCACAGAAAGAGGTTCCTGTTACACAGTTGGATATTGTTGATACTTTTCAATACTTGGGTTTGACTATATCGCCTCGGGTCGAAAATTTTGTAGAACTTAATTTGATCCCCATAATGGTAAAGATTAGAGCTAAAATAGGAATCTGGCTGAAACTTCCCCTGTCTAGAGCTGATCGAGTTTCACTAGTTAAAATGGTGATATTACCACAATTTCTTTATGTGCTCAGGAATACACCTATTTGGATACAAGACAAACATTTTAAACTTATGGAAAGAATAATTAATGATTTAATATGGGGAAGAAAGCGAGTTCGAATTAAGCTGGAATATTTGTATAAATCAGTGGAGTGCGGGGGTTTAAATCTCCCCTACTTTAAGGGGTATTTTATTGCAGCCCAGTTATTGATGTGCTATGAATCAGAGAACAGTGCACTGCTGGGGAAGTTGGTAGGTAGTCACGCCCACAATAATATTTTCACCTTGTTGGAATCTGGCCTATTGAAGAGTTACGAGCAAGGCTATAGAGAGACTATAAAACTACTCCTTAAGGTGTGGGCTACAACTAGGACATGGTTGAAGGTTAAGGGTTCACTTACATTTACGCCTCTTTGGCATAATTTGTACTTACAAAGGCTGGATGAAATTGCAGCTGACACATTTTGGCAGAAGAATAAAATTTTATATATTTCACAGGTAGTTAAGGATAGAGAAATTAAACCCTTTCTAGAAATGACACATAATATAAAAAATCTTTCATGGTTTAGGTATTTCCAATTGCGTTCTGTATTATCTAGTTTGGATGATAAGCGGCTGTTGGATATAGATAATTCATCTTTTCTGAATGATTGGGTAGGGGGTACACTTTCTAGAATAAAAATTTCAAATATATATAAGTTATTATTTAAGGTACGGTTTAGTGATATACACTCACCAGGACAAAAAGCGTGGGAGGTGGACTGTCCGGATTTACAAATAGAAGGGTGGGAGAATATTTTTGGGAATTTGGTTTCACTATCCCAGAACTTCAACCATGTTCTAATACAATTCTATATTTGCCACAGATTATATATTACTCCCCTATGGATGAATAAATGCGGGTTAAGAGACACGTCCAACTGTCCCAAATGTGACACTGTAGGAGCAGATTTTCTCCATATGATATGGACCTGTCCAGAACTTATAAATTACTGGAACGGTATCAATAATTGTATTATGTGTAAACTAAAAATTCGAATTCCTTTTGAACCACAAGTATTTGTTCTTAATGATCTTTCCAAACTAAAAAATCATAAGTATCAAAAGATCTTCCTGAGTAGAATACTGATGTTGGCTAGAGTTTTGATCAGTCGGACCTGGTTTGCCCGATCCATTCCAGACATAAATACATGGATAAATTTAATTGATAAGGTAAAGAACTACGAGAAAATTATATATAGACGGAGGGAAATTGAATACCAGTGGAGTAGGATATGGGGTGGTTGGAGGTCTGATTAGCTGAGGTCAAGTTGTTTTATATATAGGGGTCCTACATTGACGCACCACAAATCGGGGGGGAGGGAGGGGAGGGTTTTCTAAATGTTATGAAAAGACGAGTTGAATATATTTATATTTATATATAATTAGTTGGGTCACTAAGAATTGAGAGATTGTAAAAACTTTTTTACTGTAAATGTTTTGTAGTTTTCCCAATAAATTTTTTGAAAGTAAAAAAAATAAATAAAAAAAAAAAAAAGTAAATATGATCACGCGCTTACATGCCCAATCACGAGTTTATGAAAACATATTTGCTTATAAAATTAGGGGGGTTTCCACAGGGAATTGGGATTCGTTGAAGACACAGCAGACGTGCCTTGCACTGTTCCCAGATTCTTCCCCATGCTGATTGTTGGAATCCCCTAATCTGGGGGCAACGGGTGATGCTACAATATCTGGTGATGTATTGATGCTTTACTCTTACTCATGATAATCAAGATAACTGTAGTTTTATAATTATGATATTGTCAACCATAATTTTATTATCATTAATCATAAATAAAGTAATTGTTTTGCTTTAATTTACTTAAGGTCCTAGTCTGTGTGCTAGTGAGCGCACCATAGTAGTGTTAGCAACACTTTTTTCAGGCAAAACAGTAGCAGAATGACACAGTGTGGAGGTGTCAGCATAATCATCAGGAGGCCTGAGAGTGGCACAATGACAGAGTGTGGAGGTGGCGGCAGCAGCATCAGGAGGAGGCCACAGGGTGGCACAATGACAGTGTGGAGGTGGCATCAGCACCAGCATGAGGAGACCATAGAGTGGCACAATGACAGAGTGTGGAGGTGGCAGTAGCATCATCAGGAGGCCACAGGGTGGCACAATGACAGTGTGGAGGTGGCATCAGCACCAGCATGAGGAGACCACAGAGTGGCACAATGACAGAGTGGGGAGGTGGCGGCAGCAGCATCAGGAGGAGGCCACAGGGTGGCACAATGACAGTGTGGAGGTGGCAGCAGTAGCATCAGGAGACCACAGAGTGACAAGGTGACATAGTGTTGAGGTAGCAGCAGCATCAGGAGACCACAGAGTGGCAAGGTGACAAGTGTGGAGGTGGCAGCAGCATCAGGAGACCACAGAGTGGCAATGTGACATAGTGTGGAGGTGACAGCAGCATCAGGAGACCACAGAGTGACCCGATGGCAGAGTGGGGAGGTGGATGGCAATACCATTACCAGCTGAAGATGGTGGGTGAAAGAAGGAGCACTTGGCATCAGATGTGTGGCATCAGGCAGGTGGCAGCATCAAAATAGTAGCTGAGGCAGGTAGCCACAAGAAACCAGTCTCTTTTGTCAAAGTGTTGGTGTGGCACCATGAAGGATCTAGTCTGATGCCTCAGGCATTGGTGGGTGGAAATCCTGACTGATCCACGCCTGATTCATCTTGACTTGAGGTCAGTCTCTCCACATTTTGGGTGGACAGGCAAGTTCTTCTTGTGGCCACAAATCCAGTTTGGCTGCCCAGCAGTCCAGCGGATCTTCAATGTGGGGTGGCAGGGTGCTGTCCAAGTATGCCAACACCTGCTGGTTCAGGTCCTGCTCCAGGTCTAGCTGCTGCTGCTGCTGCTGGTGAGTAGTTTCTTCACTAGGTGGGTGAAGAAAGCTGCTCATCAGCAACTCTAGACTCAAGTTGCTGCTGATGGAGCTGGAACTGCTCCTACCCCCCCCCCACTCTGCCACAGCAGCAATGGCAGAGGAACGTGAGCGCAGAGCCCCCCCCCCCCCCCCCCCGGTCAGACCTGCGAGAGTATGGACGATGGCGCAGATAGGCAGCAGCCAACTGACTACATAAGATGTCTCTGTAGTAGTTCAGTTTGTCCTCCCTCTCAGCCCTCATTTTGGACCAGTAGCGAGGGTCCAACAAGTTGGAGAGCCAGAGGTCATCCCTCTGCCGAATGGTGACAATTCGGCTGTCACTACGCAAGCAAGTGAGCATGCATCGGGCCCCAACCTCCGACTGCTGCCATCCTGCTGACTCACGGCCACACTAACGACTTACTGGCTCTGAAGCTGCCTCACGGGCAAGCTGACATCCTCTTCTCCCGATGATGATGAAGCCCCTAATTCACTCGGCTCCCAAGTGCGATCAGCTACATCATGGAGTACTGTCTGCACGTCACTGATGTCCTCCTCAACCGTCTCTGGGTCAGGAGCCTCACCGCTCGCAACACCAGCTTCCACGCCACTTTCCTCATCACTACTTGCCCGCCTACCGGAGGAAGCGGCCGATGTCTCCTCCACATCTTGGCTGGCCAGTAGCTGCTGACTGTCCTCTAGTAGCTCATCCTCGCTGTATAGTGGGGCTGAGCTCACAGCATATAATACTTCTCTGGCTGAGGGAACAGAAAAGGACAGAGGCAGGTTGAGGACAGGTGAGGGCACAGGGCCTGCTCCCGGGCCATGCCAACTAAGGGTTGTGTCTGACGAACCCACCAATTCTTGGCTGGGGGTGTCTGATGTCACTTGGGACGAAGTGGGTGACCGAGTCAACCTTTCAAAAACCGCTGGGTTGTTGGTCAAGACACGAACGCTAGATGACACCGGGAGCTCAGGCCTCTCGCTGCAACTCCTGCTGCCACGCTCCCTTACTCTGCTGCGACCTGTGCCTGCACCAGAAACATTTAGGCCTCTGCCACTCTCCTGTGCAGGGTCTGGCACTTCTCTGTCTGACATACTGTTAGATCAAATAAATAATAAGCCCTTTTCCCCCCACTAATACATGCCAAAAGGGGCTTTAGAACATATAACTGCTCCGCTGAACGGCAAATATATATATTTTTTGCCACTAATACACGCCAAAAAGGGCTGTTATTTTCTCACTTCACCACACAACAGCTAATAAGCCCTTTTTTCCCCACTAATACAAGCCAAAAAATGCTTTAGAATATATAACTGCACCGCACAAGGGCAAATAAGACATAGAAATATTTCCTTGTAATAAACCCTCTTAATGCCTGTATCAAACAGCACTTGCACCCCAATAACAAGAACGGTTTGCTGAAATTAAAGAGCTGTATATACACTCACCTAAAGAATTATTAGGAACACCTGTTCTATTTCACATTAATGCGATTATCTAGTCAACCAATCACATGGCAGTTGCTTCAATGCATGTAGGGTTGTGGTCCTGGTCAAGACAATCTCCTGAACTCCAAACTGAATGTCAGAATGGGAAAAAAAGGTGGGCTACAACAGCAGAAGACCCCGCCGGGTACCACTCATCTCCACTACAAATAGGAAAAAGAGGCTACAATTTGCACGAGCTCACCAAAATTGGACTGTTGAAGACTGGAAAAATGTTGCCTGGTCTGATGAGTCTCGATTTCTGTTGAGACATTCAAATGGTAGAGTCCGAATTTGGCGTAAACAGAATGAGAACATGTATCCATCATGCCTTGTTACCACTGTGCAGGCTGGTGGTGGTGGTGTAATAGTGTGAGGGATGTTTTCTGGGCACACTTTAGGCCCCTTAGTGCCAATTGGCCATCGTTTAAATGCCACGGGCTACCTGAGCATTGTTTCTGACCATGTCCATCCCTTCATAACCACCATGTACCCATCCTCTGATGGCTACTTCCAGCAGGATAATGCACCATGTCACAAAGCTCAAATCATTTCAAATTGGTTTCTTGAACATGACAATGAGTTCACTGTACTAAAATGGCCGCACAGTCACCAGATCTCAACCCAATAGAGCATCTTTGGGATGTGGTGGAACAGGAGCTTCATGCCCTGGATGTGCATCCCTCAAATCTCCATCAACTGCAAGATGCTATCCTATCAATATTGGCCAACATTTCTAAAGAATGCTATCAGCACCTTGTTGAATCAATGCCACGTAGAATCAAGACAGTTCTGAAGGCAAAAGGGGGTCCAACACCGTATTAGTATGGCGTTCCTAATAATTCTTTAGGTGGGTGTATATATATATATGTATATAGCAATTTGGATCCTCAGTCAGTGCAGCAGGATTGTTCCTATTACCCAGGCTGTAACCTCCCCTACTGAACCCTGTTCTGCTTTAATACTGTGTAATGATTCCTCCCTATCCTTTCCCTGAACTTCTATACAGCAAAATAAAAGTTTGAAGTCTTTCCTAGCACTGTCCCTAGCGCCTGCTGACGTCTCTCCCTGCACTAAGTACACTGGAAAATAGCAGAATCCAAGATGGCTGAGGCTATTTATAGGGCTGTGACATCACATGGCTGGCTGCTGATTGGCTTCATGCATAGGATTATGGGTGATTCCGCCTTTCGAGAGTTCCTTGCTCCATGTCCTCACACGTGCAGCAGCCATTTTAAGGAAAAAAAATGCGATTCATTACCACGAAGCGTGAGGAAATTAGGATTCGGTCCCTCCAGCCGTTGAGGCCAAATGCGCCCCCTCTCCTGGAGCCCAGCACTGACCCACTGCTAATTTATTCACTCCTCATTGCTGGCTGGTGTATGTGCAGTGTGTCCTGTGAGGCCAATTCCAGGGGCTGACATGTGTATCCCCGGCGCATGCGCAAGATTATGGCTCAGCAAACTAATTACGTCCGGCAATGAGGAGTGAATAAATTAGCAGTGGGGCGGTGCTTGTCTCCAGGAGAAGGGGCGCGTCTGGGCTCCAGGAGAAGGGGCGTGTCTGGGCTCCAGGAGAAGGGGCGTGTCTGGGCTCCAGCGGCTGGAGGGACAGCCCCTTGGGCTCCTTACTCAGGCAATTACCATATTAATAAAAGCGATTTTCTAGACAAATGACAACACCTAGGGTAGTAATACTAGTATATTCTAATACAAAACGAGCAGACTGATGTGATGATGTTAAAAGATCTGTCACTAAAATCCAGGTGAGAGAATCCCTTTAAGGGTATTTTTAAGTTCTTCCCGATGTTAATTCTTTTAAATGAGAAGCTATCAGGGATTTTTTATGCAGAGACTCCAGCTGCGATATCTTTTGCTGTAAATCTGTTATTGTTTTGGATTTTTGCTTATGTTCATATGCTTGAAGGGAAGTAAATTCTCCTCTGATATGTGCTTTGTGAGCTTCCCATACTGTCTGTATAGAAACCCCCCTTATTATCGTTTCGTTAGAAGAACTCCTCTAGGAGTCGTCTGATTTTTTGGGACATTTTGGGGGGATTTTAGCAGAAGGTCATTCAGTCTCCAGCATCTGGAGGGAGCAGGAGAGAAGGGAATTGTGTAGGTTATTTCGACCACGGAGTGGTCTGAGAGGAAGGACCTGTGTTTTGATGTCTGCGGAGTGACAGTATTGAATGTGGTTAATGGAGATGAATATGTAATCGAGTCGTTGGTATGAATTGTGTGGGGACAAGTAGTGCGTAAAGTCCTTGACTGACGGATGTAGAGTACGCCAAGAGTCAGCTAATTGAAGGGAAATCGGATAGCCGATCTACTGTTAGAGGTGTCAATGAGTGGATTCAGTGCAACATTAAAATCTCCTCCAAGGACTAAAGTCCCTTCTGTGAAGTGTAAAAACTTTTCCAAAGTCTTAGTAAGCCAAGGAATCTGCGCCTTATTGGGAGCGAAATGTTCTCTATAGTGAACATGGAATTACATATCTTCCCTTTAACCACCTCCCGACCGCCTAACGCACCGATGCGTCCGGGAGGTGGTTGATTTGTTCCTCCTGGACGCATCGGTGCGTCATCTCGCGAGACGCGAGATTACGTCACAGCCGGCCCGCGCATGCGCATCGCGGGCCGGCATTTCGCAGCAGAGTATTTCGTCAGCAGCCTGCCGGCCACGATCATTGGCTGGCAGGTTGCTGATTTTTTAAAAATCCAATCAGCAGCCATTTAACCCCACATATTAGTAAATATGATGGGGTTATATGGCTGCTGTGCTCCTCTGCTCCTTCTTTTGGTCGGTTGGTTCCAGCAGAGGAGCAGAGGAGCACACATCACTGTGAGTACCCACTACACCACATACTAGCCCCAGATCACCCCAATTAACCCTTTGATCACCCCTTTGATCGCCCCTGTCAATCACTAGTGAAAGGAAAAAAGTGATCAGTGCAAACTGTCACTTTTTTTTTTCACTGGTATTGACCGATAGGTTTCAGTATAGTTTAGGCCCCTTGGTTAGGTAGTTTAGGGATCGGTTAGCGCCCAGCCCACCGCACCGCAGTCCGTTATTCGTTGATTAGCGTATCGCTAATCAGCATTTGTACTTTTATAGTATCTGGAAGTGATCAAAACTGATCACGGTCAGATCTATAATAGTACTAGTGTCACTTTAGTTCGCCCTCCACCCAAAACGCAGTGTTTGCCCGATCAGGCCTGATCGGTCGCCCACACGTGCGTTCACCCACGCCCGCCCCACCGCAGTGACAAAAAAAAATTTTTGTTTGATCGCTGCACATTCACTTTACACGCACTGCGGCGATAAAAAAATCAGTTTTGATATTTTTTATCAACCGCAGCGGCCTCCGGTACTTCGCTAGCCTCCCCTTTGTAAGACAGGCTTGCTTTTTTTTTTCTTGGGTAGTCTCAGGGAATACCCCTAAATTTAGTTGCCCACATGTCTAACAGGGGGTATTCTTCTGAAGAGGCCTACAGGCTTCTGACCCACTCGGATGAGGAGTGGGAACCCTCATCTGATGAATCCAGCGGGTCAGAATACGAACCTGTAGAAAGCAGTGGCTCTCTGACCCAAAGTTCGAACGAGGAGGCTGAGGTCCCTGATAGCAGCAGGCGTACCCGGCCCCGTGTCGCTAGACCGCAGGTTGCGCAGGATCCGCTTCAAGAGCAGCAGAGTGGGGCTGGTGCTGTCGGATTACGTGGTGAGGCATACACCAGCAGCCCAGCCCTTCCTGGACCTAGTACCAGCACTGCCGTACAACCTGGTGAAGTAGCGAGCACCAGAAGGGCAGTTGAACCCTGTCGCAGCCACCGCAAAGACGTGCCCGTAGAGCCCCTAGAATCCCAGAGGTGCTGGCAAACCCTGATTGGCAGTCCCCAACTTCAGCCGCACCTGTAGTTCCCCCTTTCACCGCCCAGTCTGGAGTTCGGGTTGAGACGGCTCAGATCGGTTCGGCCCTGGGATTTTTTGAGCTGTTCTTGACTGCGGAGCTCTTAGACTTAGTTGTGGCAGAGACAAATCGGTATGCCACACAATTTATAACCGCTAACCCGGGAAGCTTTTATGCCCAGCCTTTCCGGTGGAAACCAGTCCAAGTTTCCGAAATTAAAACTTTTCTGGGCCTCCTCCTCAACATGGGCCTGACAAAAAAGCATGAATTGCGGTCATATTGGTCCACGAACCCGATTCATCACATGCCCGTGTTCTCTGCTGCTATGTCCAGGACACGATTTGAGACCATCCTGCGTTTCCTGCACTTTAGCGACAACACCGCCTCCCGTCCCAGAGGCCACCCTGCTTTTGACCGGCTCCACAAAATTCGGCCCCTCATAGACCATTTCAACCTGAAATTTGCAGATATTTATACCCCAGAGCAAAACATCTGCGTAGACGAGTCCCTAATACATTTTACCGGGCGCCTTGGCTTCAAACAATACATCCCAAGCAAGCGCGCCCGGTATGGGGTCCAATTGTATAAGCTCTGTGAAAGGGCCACAGGCTATACACACAAATTTCGTGTCTATGAGGGAAAAGATCAGACCCTGGAGCCGGTCGGTTGCCCTGACTACCTGGGGAGCAGTGGGAAGATAGTCTGGGACTTGGTGTCACCCTTATTCGGCAAGGGGTACCATCTTTATGTGGACAATTTTTACACAAGTGTGGCCCTCTTTAGGCAATTGTTTCTAGAACGGATTGGCGCCTGTGGTACCGCGTGAACTAGTCGCGCGGGCTTCCCCCAACGGCTCGTTAGCACCCGTCTTGCAAGGGGGCAGAGGGCTGCACTGTGTAACGAAGAACTGCTCGCGGTGAAATGGAGAGACAAGCGTGACGTTTACATGCTCTCCTCCATTCACGCAGACACGACAATACAAATTGAGCGAGCAACCCGTGTCATTGAAAAGCCCCTCTCAGTCCACGACTATAACCTTCACATGGGAGGGGTGGACTTCAATGACCAGATGTTGTCTCCGTATTTAGTTTCCCGCAGAACCAGACGCTGGTATAAGAAGGTGTCTGTATATTTAATTCAATTGGCTCTGTACAATAGTTTTGTTCTCTACAGTAAGGCTGGGAGAACTGGATCCTTCCTCAAATTTCAGGAAGAGATCATCGAGAACCTCCTGTATCCAGGAGGTTCCGTGGCCCCATCCACCAGTGTAGTTAGCCGTCTACACGAGCGACATTTCCCCAATGTTGCTGCTGGTACCTCAACCTACCCGTCACCCCGAAAAAGATGTCGTGTCTGTAGCAGGAGTGGAATAAGGCGTGACACCCGCTATTTCTGTTCTGACTGTCCTGACCACCCTGCCCTATGCTTAGGGGAGTGTTTCCGAAAGTACCACACACAGGTACACCTAGCATAGGGATCATCTCACCAGGATAGGCACACAGGGCTATTAGGGCCCATTCACTCACAGCTGCTGCAAACGTCTCCTTTCACATGGGACAAAGTGCATAACGCACTTCGCCACATCTTTGGGCGATTTGCGCTTTGCACATTGACCCATGGGGAAGGAGAGGTTTGTTCTATAAAGGTAAAAAAAAAACAAAAAAAAAAAACACCAGTAAGCAAACACGTTAATGTTTAGTTCAAAAAGTTAAAGTTACATGTTCTGTTCCAAAGTTAATAAAATTATTGCGTTGTGGCCTGGTTTTTTCTTTTTTTTTTTTTTTGTCTTTTTACCTTCCAGGTGGACCAACCGATCGACCAGCTGCAGCACCGATGTGCATTCTGACAGAAGCATTGCGCTGCTGTCAGATTACACGCAAGTCGGTGTATGCGGCGCTGCAAGACGGGATTTTCTCCTCTGCAGTGACAGATACGTTTGCCAAGGCATACGAGCTGAGGAGGAGGCGGCGTTCCTATGCTTTGGCAAACACTTTGTATATATATAAAAAAATAAAAATAAATAATCCCGGCAATGATTTATTCATCCACATCGATTGATGCGAATGGAGAAATCTGGTTTGCCAGGGCATACGAGCTAAGTGGGTATGGATGTAGGGCGGAGCTCCTATGTCCTGGCAGACGCCTTTCCCCTCCACTTTTTTTTTTTGGCAGAGATTTTTTCATCCACATTGATCGATGCGAATGAAGAAATCTGTGCCGTTCATTTTTTTCTTTCAGCCCAGAGGCTCATTACCTGTATGCTCAATATAAGGAGAATAGCAGAAACTCCTAATGCTGGCCATACATGTAATGATTGCGGAGACCCTCAAATGCCAGGGCAGTACAAACACCCCACAACTGACCCCATTTTGGAAAGAAGACACCCCAAGGTATTTGCTGAGGGGCATATTGAGTCCATGAAAGATTGAAATTTTTGTCCTAAATTAGCGGAAAGTGAGACTTTGTGAGAAAAAAAATATAAAAATCAATTTCCGCTAACTTTTGCGAATTTTTTTTTTTTCTATGAACTTGCCAGGCCCCTCATTGGATACCTTGGGGTGTCTTCTTTCCAAAGTGGGGTCACATGTGGGGTATTTATACTGCCCTGGCTTTTTAGGGGCCCTAAAGCGTGAGAAGAAGTCTGGGATCCAAATGTCTAAAAATGCCCTCCTAAAAGGAATTTGGGCACCTTTGCGCATTTAGGCTGCAAAAAAGTGTCACACATGTGGTATCGCCGTACTCAGGAGAAGTTGGGGAATGTGTTTTGGGGTGTCATTTTACATATACCCATGCTGGGTGAGAGAAATATCTTGGTCAAATGCCAACTTTGTATAAAAAAATGGGAAAAGTTGTCTTTTGCCAAGATATTTCTCTCACCCAGCATGGGTATATGTAAAATGGCACCCAAAAACACATTCCCCAACTTCTCCTGAGTACGGTGATACCAGATGTGTGACACTTTTTTGATGCCAAGGTGGGAAAAGGGGCGCATATTCCAAAGTGCACCTTTCGGATTTCGCAGGCCATTTTTTACACATTTTGATTGCAAAGTACTTCTCACACATATGGGCCCCTAAATTGCCAGGGCAGTATAACTACGCCACAAGTGACCCCATTTTGGAAAGAAGACACCCGAAGGTATTCCGTGAGGGGCATGGCGAGTTCCTAGAATTTTTTATTTTTTGTCGCAAGTTAGTGGAATATGAGACTTTGTAAGGAAAAAATAGAAAAAAAAAATCATCATTTTCCGCTAACTTGTGACAAAAAAAATAAAATTCTAGGAACTCGCAGTGCCCCTCACGGAATACCTTGGGGTGTCTTCTTTCCAAAATGGGGTCACTTGTGGCGTAGTTATACTGCCCTGGCAATTTAGGGGCTCATATGTGTGAGAAGTACCTTGCAATCAAAATGTGTAAAAAATGGCCTGCGAAACCCGAAAGGTGCACTTTGGAATATGTGCCCCTTTGCCCACCTTGGCAGCAAAAAAGTGTGACACATCTGGTATCGCCGTACTCAGGAGAAGTTGGGGAATGTGTTTTGGGGTGTCATTTTACATATACCTATGCTGGGTGAGAAAAATATCTTGGTCAAATGCCAACTTTGTATAAAAAAATGGGAAAAGTTGTCTTTTGCCAAGATATTTCTCTCACCCAGCATGGGTATATGTAAAATGACACCCCAAAACACATTCCCCAACTTCTCCTGAGTACGGCGATACCAGATGTGTGACACTTTTTTGATGCCAAGGTGGGCAAAGGGACCCATATTCCAAATTGCACCTTTCGGATTTCACCAGTCATTTTTTACAGATTTTGATTGCAAAGTACTTCTCACACATATGGGCCCCTAAATTGCCAGGGCAGTATAACTACGCCACAAGTGACCCCATTTTGGAAAGAAGACACCCGAAGGTATTCCGTGAGGGGCATGGCGAGTTCCTAGAATTTTTTATTTTTTGTCGCAAGTTAGTGGAATATGAGACTTTGTAAGGAAAAAATAGAAAAAAAAAATCATCATTTTCCGCTAACTTGTGACAAAAAAAATAAAATTCTAGGAACTCGCCATGCCCCTCACGGAATACCTTGGGGTGTCTTCTTTCCAAAATGGGGTCACTTGTGGCGTAGTTATACTGCCCTGGCAATTTAGGGGCCCATATGTGTGAGAAGTACCTTGCAATCAAAATGTGTAAAAAATGGCCTGCGAAACCCGAAAGGTGCACTTTGGAATATGTGCCCCTTTGCCCACCTTGGCAGCAAAAAAGTGTGACACATCTGGTATCGCCGTACTCAGGAGAAGTTGGGGAATGTGTTTTGGGGTGTCATTTTACATATACCCATGCTGGGTGAGAAAAATATCTTGGTCAAATGCCAACTTTGTATAAAAAAATTGGAAAAGTTGTCTTTTGCCAAGATATTTCTCTCACCCAGCATGGGTATATGTAAAATGACACCCCAAAACACATTCCCCAACTTCTCCTGAGTACAGCGATACCAGATGTGTGACACTTTTTTGCTGCCAAGGTGGGCAAAGGGGCACATATTCCAAAGTACACCTTTCGGATTTCACCGGTCATTTTTTACACATTTGGGCCCCTAAATTGCCAGGGCAGTATAACTACCCCACAAGTGACCCCATTTTGGAAAGAAGACACCCCAAGGTATTCTGTGAGGGGCATGGTGAGTTCCTAGAATTTTTTATTTTTTGTCGCAAGTTAGTGGAATATGAGACTTTGTAAGGAAAAAAAGAGAAAAAAAAAGAAATCATCATTTTCCGCTAACTTGTGACAAAAAAAAAAAGTTCTATGAACTCACTATGCCCATCAGCGAATACCTTAGGGTGTCTACTTTCCGAAATGGGGTCATTTGTGGGGGTTTTCTACTGTTTGGGCATTGTAGAACCTCAGGAATCATGACAGGTGCTCAGAAAGTCAGAGCTGTTTCAAAAAGCGGAAATTCACATTTTTGTACCATAGTTTGTAAACGCTATAACTTTTACCCAAACCATTTTTTTTTTGCCCAAACATTTTTTTTTATCAAAGACATGTAGAACAATAAATTTGGCGAAAAATTTATATATGGATGTCGTTTTTTTTGCAAAATTTTACAGCTGAAAGTGAAAATTTTCATTTTTTTGCAAAAAAATCGTTACATTTTGATTAATAACAAAAAAAGTAAAAATGTCAGCAGCAATAAAATACCACCAAATGAAAGCTCCATTAGTGAGAAGAAAAGGAGGTAAAATTCATTTGGGTGGTAAGTTGCATGACCGAGCGATAAACGGTGAAAGTAGTGTAGTGCCGAAGTGTAAAAAGTGGCCTGGTCATGAAGGGGGTTTCAGCTAGCGGGGCTGAAGTGGTTAATGAAAAGGTAGCGGCCGTCTGGGTCTACACATTTATCTGCTACCGAAAAGGAGACATGCTTGCTAAACCCTATACTCACGCCTCTAGACGCTCCGCTGTCAGAGCTAGCGTGAAACCATGAGGAAAAATGCAGTCTATTCATGTTTGGAATGTTCCTTTTCTTAAAGTGCATTTCCTGCAGTAAGCATATATCGGATTTTATTTTTTTTAAGAAAGTACATTACCTGTCCTCTTTTAGATGGCGAGTTCATAATGTGGCAGGCGCAGCACTATGAAGTGTCTTTTGTGCTGTGGCATTAGAAGAATTTTGATATCTCTGACTTTTTAGTCTTACCAGACTGTCTATTACTCTGTAATTCCTCTAGCGCCGTTCTATAGAAACAGTAGGTTTAAAGAGCGCACCAAATGCTTGAAATAACTTCTTTATTAACTTCAACTTTTCTTCATATATATAACACTGCCGCCTCCGCAGCAGATAGTTCATGTACAAAACACGTGTTGAAAAGATATCACAAAATGGCGATATGCATAAGATGGTGGTTCAACTGTTCAATCTTGTCATTCAACATAAAATGGTGGATATATTTCTCTCTTGAGTATCTGTACTCTCAATTTAAAGGGAACCTGTCACCTCTACTATGTTACCCTCACTGAGTGTTTCTAAATGTTCATTGTGTTGCCCTAAACATATCAATTACACTTTTACTTTCATTTGCAAACAAAAATTCAAAAGGTATTATGCTTTTTTGTACTTCCCTCCTTTTATGCAAATTAACATAAAAGAGTCATATGTTACTTGTGTGACCAGAGAAGAGTCATATTTTCAAGCTCTGACTCATCTCAGGTTAATTTGCATATGTATCAAATCGTTTTTTTACACAATAAAAGCACACAGAGCTATGGGGACTGGGTATTGCGGATGTGCTAGCGGCCATCTAGCCCCCAATGTCCTCAGCTCTATACCCAAAATCCAGGTGACAGGTTCCCTTTAATTTATTTAAGCACTTTATGATCTCTCTGAGAGGTATATCTGAGGTTAACCAATAGTTCACTTGCTCAAGTTGGTTTGCAGTTTGCTCTATACAATTGCTTATGATCTGGTATGAGCAGTTCGCATTTGTATGAAATTTGTTTGATTGTTTGCAATTTGTATGGCTCAGTAGTTTATTTGTAAGGTGGAACTGTAAGTAAACACACATATAACTAGTTCAGTATACAGTTCTAATCACTATATTAACAGTAGGAACATTATATAACTGTTTTAAATACCTAGTTTGGCCTCTCTGCTTCCATAAAACACAGCTCTTAGTAAAGTGAATGTCTGTTCAGCTTCTCTCCTCTGGTTTAAATAATCTAGCAGCTCCTGCTAGGGGAATTTCCCGCACAGGCTGTGTGTGAGGCTGGCTGTGATTGGTCAAAACTCTTGCTATGTGTGAGGCTGGCTGTGATTGGTTGAGACTCCTGCCCAGCAACAACAGTTTAACTCTATGCTTTCTGTTGTTTCTGCTGTGTCATTGAGCTTACCTAACATTATATTATGAATCTTAAAGGCATATTATCTTTTCTGCTTCTGTGAACACAATATTTATAACAGTTATATGACATCCAAACATAAAGTCACTGTAAATAACTGCTTTTGTCTTTAACACACAAACATAGGAACTGTATAAGGTTATTGGCACGTCTAGCTGTATAAACATATAAGCTGTATTAGCAACCTAGGACAGGTCTTAGCTGGCCAGCTACACATACCTCTCACATTATATGAAACAATCTTAAAGCATGTCATTGGTAGATTGGAAAGAGGGAGACCATTAATTGCAGTATCCTGTAGGTATCAGTAGCCCTGAAAATGAAGAGGGAAGAAAAAGACAAGGGGGGGGGGGGGGGACATGGGATATAAATGCATAACAAGTGCAATACAGCAACATAAAGATAACGTATAGTTGTGGCAACCACACAAATAGTGTAGTGCTACTGTTAAGGTGTGCAATACACCTCAAGGGTGTACGACAAACAGGTACAACCGGAGACATTTCAATTATAGATGCTCTGGCAAGTGAGACCAAACTGGTCTAGTGTATATGGTGTTATATAGGTAACGAAGGAGAAACAGACCGAAGAGCGAGCCAAAAGAACCACCCTATGAATGCACATCCAAAAGTAATCATGGATAAAAATATAAAGTTTATTAAATCGCATCAAAGACAAACACATTAAAAAATTGTATACAATATAAACGACATGTCGGTAATAAAATGGGACCGACACATGCAGACTCCACTGAACGTCCACAGATAAGGACATACAATCAATACCAGCTATATAAGATAAGCACCTATAAATAACATACAGAAAATGTAAAGTAGGATAAGGCCACAAATAAATGAAAACAGACCACAATGGGGTCAAATGATGAAAGCCAAACCCTGTATGAGCAGCTGGTGCAGTAGATCTGGAGAAATGAGAAATTCCCAACGCATATCCAAGCAAATCTTGAAATTTTTCAGAAAATTTCCAAAATCCACTTTTTAAGGACTAGTTCAGTTCTGAAGTCACTTTGTGAGGCTTACATAATATAAACCACCCAGAAATGACCCCATTTTAGAAACTACACCCATCAAGGTATTTAAAAGTGATTTTACAAACTTTGTTAACCCTTTAGGTGTTCCACAGGAATTAATGGAAAATGGAAATTTCAGAATTTCACTTTTTTGGCAGATTTTCCATTTAATCAATTTTTTCCCCCGCTAACAAAGCAAGGGTTAACAGCCAAACAATACTCAATGTTTATTACCCTGATTTTGTAGTTTATAGAAACACCCCATATGTGGTTGTAAACTGCTGTACGGGCACACGGTAGGGCGCAGAAGGAAAGGAACGCCATATGGTTTTTGGAAGGCAGATTTCACTGGGATAATTTTAAGCTGCCATGTCACATTTGAAGACCCCCTGGTGCACCCCTAGAGTATAAACTCCAAGAAAATGACCCTATTTTGGAAACTATGCGATAAGGTGGCAGTTTTATTGGTGCTATTTTAGGGTACATATGATTTTTGGTTGCTCTATATTACACTTTTTGTGAGGCAAGGTATAGAGCAGGCTGTTATGGACGCAACAATACCAAATATGACAACTTTTTTGTTTGTTTGTCTCAGTTTTACATAATAAAGCATTTTTGAAAAAAAATATTTTTTTGTGTTTCCTTATTCTGAAAGCCATAGTTTTTTAAAATTTTGGGCGACTGTCTTATGTAGGGGCTAATTTCTTTCGGTATGAGATGACGGTTTGATTGGTACTATTTTATGGTGCATATGACTTTTTGATCGCTTGGTATTACGCTTTTTATAATGTAAGGTGACATTTTTTTTATGGTGTTCACCTGAGGGGTTACATCATGCAATATTTTTATAGAGCAGGTTGTTACGGACGCGGCAATACCTAAAATGTCTATTTACGGTATTTCACTTTAGAACAATAATAGCAGTTTTGAAGCAAAAAAAAACACATTTTAGTGTCTCCATTGCTAGTGATAGCTTTTTTATTTTTTGACAGATTGCCTTAGGTAGGGTCTAATTTTTTGCGGGATAAGGTGACTTTTCTTTAATTTTTTTTCATGGTGTCTACCTGAGGGGTTAGGTCAAGTTATATTTTTATACAGCAGGTTCTTACGACGCGGTGATACCTAATATGTATACTTATTTTTATTTATTTAAGTTTTACACAATAACAGCATTTTTTAAACAAAAATACCGGTAATCATGTTTTCATGTCTCCATATTCTGAGAGCCATAGTTTTTTTTTTGGCGATTGTCTTAGGCCTCTTTCACACTTGCGTTGTCCGGATCCGGCGTGTACTCCACTTGCCGGAATTACACTCCGGATCCGGAAAAACGCAAGTGTACTGAAAGCATTTGAAGACGGATCCGTCTTCAAAATGCTTTCAGTGTTATTATGGCAGCCAGGACGCTATTAAAGTCCTGGTTGTCATAGTAGTAGTGGGGATCAGGGGAGCGGTATACTTACAGTCCGTGCGGCTCCCGGGGCGCTCCAGAATGACGCATGGATGACGTGCCATGCGATCACGTCATCCATGCGCCTGGGGCGCCCTGACGTCACTCTGGAGCGCCCCGGGAGCCGCACGGATGGTAAGTATGCTGCTCCCCCGCTCCCCGCTACACTTTATCATGGCTGCCAGGACTTTAGCGTCCCGGCAGCCATGGTAACCTCTGTAAAAAAGCTAAATGTCGTATCCGGCAATGCGCCGAAACGAAGTTTAGCTTAAGGCCGGATCCGGATCAATGCCTTTCAATGGGCATTCATTCCGGATCCGGCCTTGCGGCAAGTCTTCAGTTGTTTTGGCCGGAGCAAAAAGCGCAGCATGCTGCGGTATTTTCTCTGGCCAAAAAACGTTCCGTTCCGGAACTGAAGACATCCTGATGCATCCTGAATGGATTTCACTCCATTCAGAATGCATTAGGATAATCCTGATCAGGATTCTTCCGGCATAGAGCCCCGACGACGGAACTCTATGCCGGAAGAAAAGAACGCAAGTGTAAAAGAGCCCTAAGGCGATTGTCTTAGGTAGGATCTAATTTTTTGCGGGATGAGATGACAGTTTGATTGGTATGATTTTGGGGTGCGTATGACTTTTTGATCGCTTGGTATAATACTTTTTGTGTTCTAAAGTGACAAAAAATTGCTTTTTACACAGTTTTTATTTTATTTTGTTTACGGTGTTCACCTGAGAGGTTAGTTCATGTGATATTTTTATACAGAAGGTTCTTACGGATGCAGCGATACCTAGTATGTATGCTTTTTATTTATTTAAGTTTTACACAATAAAAGCATTTTTAAAACAAAAAAAATCATGTTTTAGTGTCTCCATAGTCTGAGAGTCATAGTTTATTTTATTTTTTGGGCGATTGTCTTAGGTAGGGGCTCATTTTTTGCAGGATGAGGTGATGGTTAGGTTAGTACTATTTTGAGGGGCATACACCTTTTTTATCGCTTGGTGTTGCACTTTTAGTGATGTAAGGTGACAAAAAAATGTTTCTTTTAGCACAGTTTTTATTTTATTTTTTTGACAGTGTTTACCTGAGGGGTTAGGTCATGTGATATTTTTATAGAGCCAGTTGATACGGGTGTGGTGATACCTAATATGTCTACTTTTCTTTTTTTTTCTATTTTTTACCATTTTTTTTACTTTATTTTGGGAAAAGGACGCTTTTTTGTTTTTTACTTGAAACTTTAAATTTTTTTGTAAAACTTTATTTTTTTCCACTTTTTTTTCACTTAATTTTTTGTCCCACTCTGGGACATCAACTTTTGGGGGTCTGATCCCCTTTACAATGCATTACAATACTTCTGTATTGTGAGGCATTGGCTGTAAGGCCTCTTTCACATGGGCGTTGCGGGAAAATGTGCGGGTGTGTTGCGGGAATACGCACGATTTTTCCGTACGAGTGCAAAACATTGTAATGCGTTTTGCACTCGCATGAGAAAAATCACACATGTTTGGTACCCAAACCCGAACTTCTTCACAGAAGTTTGGGTTTGGGATCAGTGTTCTGTAGATTGTATTATTTTCCCTTATAACATGGTTATAAGGGAAAATAATAGCATTCTGAATACAGAATGCATAGTAAAATAGGGCTGGAGGGGTTAAAAAAAAATAAAAATATTTAACTCACCTTAGTCCACTTGATCGCGATGCCGGCATCTCCTTCTGTCTTGATCTTAGCTGTGTACAGTAACAGGACCTGTGGTGACGTCACTCTGGTCATCACATGATCCATTACATGATCTTTTACCATGGTGATGGATCATGTGATGACCGGAGTGACGTCACCACAGGTCCTGTTCCTCCACACAGCTAAAAGGTGAGTTAAATTATTTATTTATTTTTTTAACCCCTCCAGCGCTATTGTACTATGCATTCTGTATTCAGAATGCTATTATTTTCCCTTATAACCATGTTATAAGGGAAAATAATAATGATCGGGTCTCCATCCCGATCGTCTCCTAGCAACCGTGCGTGAAAATCGCACCGCATCCGCACTAGCTTGCGATTTTCACGTAACGCATAAGTGATGCGTGAAAATCACCGCTCATGTGAACAGCCCCATAGAAATGAATGGGTCGGGATTCAGTGCGGGTGCAATGCGTTCAACTCACGCATCGCATCCGCGCGGTTATACTCGCCCGCGTGAAAGGGGCCTAAGTGTATTACCAGAGGGCTGGATGTCACAGGGTTACATGGAAGGCAGCCACGATGTGTAAGGAAGGCATTGGCCTTCCCTGCCATCGGGTCCCCGTCACAGCAGCGCGGGGACCCGATGGCTGCTCCGATTCCCGCACGGACATCGCGGGCTAATGCGCCGGCATCTGTGTTTTCACCGATGCCGGTGCATACAGCAGGGGTCTGGCTATCAGTGACTGCCGGACCACGCGCGATTAGCGTGCCGTAATAGTAAGGTGCTGGGCGGCAAGTCACGTCCTGCTGCGCTTTACTATTACGACACTGAGCGGGAAGGGGTTAAAGACATACTTGGTAAACATTACATACAGCACTGCAGAACGTACAGGGTAATATAACCCTACATATATATAGTTGAAACCAGAAGTTTACATACACTATATAAAAAGACACATGTATGTTTTTCTCAATATCTGACATGAAATCAGAATAAACCTTTCCTGTTTTTGGTCAATTAGGATTACCATAATTATTGTTATTTGCCAAATGGCAGAATAATGAGAGAGAGAGAGAATGTTTTAAGGCATTTTTATTACTTTCTGCAAAGACAAAACACTATATACACTAAGATTACTATGTAGCTCTTACATCCAGTGACGTCTCCTCTGATGTAGACGTTCTCTTTCCTCATCTTCTCCTTTCAGACCAGACCGCCATGGTGACTTCTTCCAGCTGTGTCCTGCAGAGTTTAACAAACAGACATCTTAGTTTCCTACTTTTCCATCATTCTCCCACCTTTTCAACACCCCATCCTGCCCCCTCCCCAATACTATCCTGCAGATACAGTCCCCCTGAAAATACTGGTACCACACAGAAATACCTGCCAGTACAAAAATACCCCTTTATATTGTGCGCCAGTATAAGAAAAATACCCATTATCTTTCAGATCAGACCCCTATATAAAACCCCAGATGAGACCCCCCATCTCAGACCAGACTCCCTTTAGACCTCTATGTCAGACCCCATATCAGACCTAGTTTTAGACCTCAGATCAGACCCCCATTAGACCTCCATGTCAGACCCCACCCCAATATTAGACCTCAGATAAGACCCCCATTAGACCTCCAGACACCCATTAGATTTCTCAGACCTGACCCGCATTAGCCTTCCAGACCCCAGACCAGACCTCCAGACCCCCATCAGACCTTTGACCAGACCACCATATCAGACCTCCAGACCCCCATTAGACCTCTGACCAGACCTTTAAATCCCCATATCTGCCCCCCCATTAGACCACCAGACCCCCAATCAGACCCCCAGTAGACTTCCAGACCCCAAATCAGACCCCCATTAGACCTTCAGACCCCCAATCAGACCCTCATTTGACCTCCAGACCCCCAATCAGACCCCCATTAGACCTCCAGACCCCCATATCAGACCTCCAAACCCCAGACCAGACCTCCAGACCCCCATATCAGACCTTAGACCAGACCTCCATATCAGACCTCCAGACCCCCATTAGACCTCAGACCAGACCTCCAAATCCCCATATCTGACCCCCATTAGACATCCAGACCCCCATTAGACATCCAGACCCCCAAACAGACCCCCATTAGACCTACAGACCCCCAATAAGACCCCCATTAGACCTCCAGACCCCCAATCAAACCCCCATTAGACCTCCGACCCGCAAACAGATCTCCAGACCCCATTAGACCTCTCAGATCCCCCATATCAGACCTTAGATCAGACTCCAACATAAATAAATTAACTTACCTCTGTCGCTCTGGCGGTCTCCCCATTCTCTTCTTAGGGCCCGCGCTGCAGTCACCTGACTGCCTGCAGTGTCAGGTCATAATGCACTCTGTACGTCCCGATGCTGCAGACAGCCAGGACACAGCTGCACGGGCCCCAGGAAGAGCGAGCAGGAGGAGGGGTAAGTACGGTACAGCGCTCACAGCGCTTCCCTCCTCTGCCTCCTGCATACTAGTGAGTGCTTCCATAATGAAGGCTCACTAGTATTCCCAGTGCATCTTATAAAGGGAAATATACATCACCACTGGCAAGGGGGGCCCTCTGGGGTTAGGGTTAGCAACTGTGACCGCTGCGACCCCTATTGCTATGTCAGTGGATTGAATATTGTCAGACTGTGCAGGGACATCCCCTAACTGGCTACACCCATCCGGACCTTCATTTAAAAAACTGCTAGCAATTCATTCATAACTTCTATTAGAAATAAATAGAAAATGGCACAACATAGAGTCATAAGAATAGATGGTCCAGAATTGTTATTACAAGGAGGATGCAAATTCAATAGTTACTAAATTAGACATGTGAGAAGAGGGCCACTTTAAGGGGTTAGTGATAACATTCTTGCAAAATGAACTTATCCTCCGCAGCAGAGGTGACTCTTGGTCTTCCTTTCCTGGGGCGGTCCGCATGTGAGCCAGTTTCTTTGTAGCGCTTGATGGTTTTTGTGACTGCACTTGGGGACACTTTCAAAGTTTTCCCAATTTTTCGGACTGACTGACCTTCATTTCTTAAAGTAATGATGGCCACTCGTTTTTCTTTACTTAGCTGCTTTTTTCTTGCCATAATACGAATTCTAACAGTCTATTCAGTAGGACTATCAGCTGTGGATCCACCTGACTTCTCCACAACGCAACTAATGGTCCCAACCCCATTTATAAGGCAAGAAATCCCACTTATTAAACCTGACAGGGCACACCTGTGAAGTGAAAACCATTTCAGGTGACTACCTCTTGAAGCTCATCAAGAGAATGCCAAGAGTGTGCAAAGCAGTAATCAAAGCAAAAGGTGGCTACTTTGAAGAACCTAGAATATGACATATTTTCAGTTGTTTCACACTTTTTTGTTATGTATATAATTCCACATGTGTTAATTCATAGTTTTGATGCCTTCAGTGTGAATCTACAATTTTCATAGTCATGAAAATAAAGAAAACTCTTTGAATGAGAAGGTGTGTCCAAACTTTTGGTCTGTACTGTAGATCCTTTATTCAGAGTGATCTAGGGTGTTTAAGGGGATAATATTGATATCCTTTATTCAGAGTGGCCTAGGGTGATGATGGGGATAATATTGATATCCTTTATTCAGGGTGGTCTAGGGTGATGACAGGGATAATATTGATATCCTTTATTCAGGGTGGTCTAGGGTGATGAAGGGGATACTATTGATTTTCTTTATTCACGGTGGTCTCGGCTAGTCATGGGCCAATATCTAATATCCATGGTAGCTCTCGTGGTTCAGTGTTTACCACTAAACAGTATTTGTGGAACCCCAAAGGCTGTTCGATCTGATGTACAAAAGTTGCACATTTTTGTACAAGTGGAATTTTGACCAGAAAACTAAAATTACTTTTCTTTTTACACCGCTCTCACAACTTTTAGAAAAAGTGGGCTAAGCTTAGTAGGAGGGGCTTGGCTTCTCATGGTCTGACCTATTTACTATAATGTACGCTAGTATCACGCATTAATGATTGCAAAAATGTACACCAGCTGATAACTGGCAAATATTTGCTTATCTGATACAGGGACTGACAGAAGATGTGGCAAATGCATAAAAGGGGGTTGTACCATGAAAAATATTCTACATTTTTCAAAACAGCGCCTAAGTCACTTTTGTAATTGCATGTAATTAAAGATTTAGTATAGCCACTGAATTATTCAATAAAATGTATCTCAATAGCGCCACCTGCCGTTTGTTCTCTTCCTCATTTCTTGTCCGCCTCACTGAGCTGGTCGCACGCGCTTAGTTTAAATCTTATACTGCCACCAGCCACATCTTCTGTTAGAAGCTGAAGCAGTTACACCCCATGAGCTGTGATAGGGAGATAACTACAGTTGAAAGGACATGCCCTCTGAGCTGTTATAGGGAGAAAGCTACAGCAGAAAGAACACACTCCCCTTAGCTGTGATAGGGAGATAGCTGCAGCAGAAAGGACATCCCCCTAAGCTGTGATGGGTATCTGCAGCAGAAAGGACACCCTTCCCCTGAGCTATGATAGGGAGAGAGCTACAGCAGAAAGAACACACTCCAAAGCTGTGATCAGGGTCTCTATAAGATCAGCTATTGTTTAGTTTGAGTAGTCTCCAAGGCATTGCTCCCGGTTAGCCAGAATCCCAGTCCACACTGATCAGGGGCAACACCCCGAAACAGCTGTCTGTGGATGGATAACTAGCTTAGGCTAGTTCCACACTAGCAGCAGGGGACTCCGGCAGGCTGTTCTGGCGGGTGAACAGCCTGTCGGATCCGTCCTGCTGCTAGTTCACATGTGCCCCCGGACTGCCGCTCTGTCCCCATTGACTATAATAGGGACGGAGTTCCGGCGGCAGCACGACAGAGCACGCCGAGAGGTGGACGGACTAAAAGTACTGCATGGCCCCCCGCCTGCCGGAGTCCCCTGCCGCTAGTGTGAAAGTACCCTTAGGTCTTCCCCTGTCATATCCTTGACTTGTAAAAGAGCTGGATCTTGACATAGGGGCCACTTAATATGGTGGGACACCCCTTTGCTCGGTTTGAGGGATATCTGGCTTTTACTGTGTTGAAGACCCATAACTGGAGCTTCTCTGTTATTTTGCATGTTACAAAGCTGGGATATGGAGATAGCTGCAGCCTAAAGGACATCCTCCTGAGCTGTGATGGGTATCTGCAGCAGAAAGGACACCCCCCATAGCTGTGATATGGCGATAGCTGCAGCATAAAGGACACCCCCCCTGAGCTGTGATGGGTATCTGCAGCAGAAAGGACACACCCCTGAGCTGTGATATGGAGATAGCTGCAGCATAAAGGACACCCCCCTGAGCTGTGATGGGTATCTGCAGAAGAAAGGACACCTCCCTGAGCTGTGATATGGGGAGAGCTGCAGCATAAAGGACACACTCTATGAGCTGTGATATGGGGAGAGATGCTGCATAAAGGACACATCCTCTGAGCTGTGATATGGAGAGAGCTGCAGCATAAAGGACACACCCTCTGAGCTGTGATAGGGAGATAGCTGCAGGAGAAAGGACACACCTGGCAGTTACTATATGATGTCTGATTTCCATTTTTTACATCAATCATGGCATAACCCCTTTAAGCGACCTGCGTTTCTTTATCACCCTGGCACTCCTTACCCCCCTCCCTTCATGTATCTAATTCAATATTTCCACCTGATATGCTCCAGTGGGGGATTCCGTTTATTAAGAACTTTCTGAAATTTGTCCATAAGGGATGTATAATGTAAAGACTGTACGGCACTATTGTATGGGCTCTGCATGGTATGGCGGTATAACGGTATTACGGCAGTTTTACTTTCCATATGAACAAAACTTTGAATTAACCAAGTATCATCCGCAGATTTTAAGAACTAGCAGTACCAGCCGTCAAGGGGGGAAGTTATACAGGAACATAAGTAAGTAGTAGACATGGACCCTCATATCCAGATTGATATCATGGTAAGTGTATCCGAGATGGAGGTGACACCATTTCTTCTTGCACAGTTCTCCTCTTTTCCCATTGACTGCTCATTCCCATCTATCAGACGGATTCATTTAGAGCCGGTGATTAATATATTATATGCGGCGCACAATGGGCCATTCATTAGGGTCATTGAGTAGCCGTCAGCGTCAGGGTTCCTAATTGACTCCTTAAACAAACAAGGATTTTCTCTTCGGAAAACCATCCATAAAACGAAAAACACTAACATGATGAGCTTCTTGTTCTGTCCAAGGGCAAACCTACCAAAGGAGAAGAACATGGCATATAGGGAATTAGCCCAGGGCAGCACGGAGCGGGACACAAACACAAGACCCTTCTGGCCTGCACCTTAATGGGGGTCTTATTTCGCTATAGCGCCCCCTGTCTCCTTTATACGTTACTGTTTCATCGTAGGGCTTCTATGAGAAGATCTCTGCAGGCAGTTCTTTCCTCCTCATGGATTGGTATTTGCTCTGAAATCTGAGAACTTATATGGACAGCGCTGTGCCTTTCCAAATCATGTCCAATCAACTGGAATTATCACAGGTGACTCCAATCAAGGTGTAAAACATCTCAGAGATGATCCACAGAAATGGGCTAAATGTCGGGTGTCATAGCAAAGGGGCTGAATGTGAAATTTGAATTTTTTTCTTTTTAATAAATTTGAAGAAATTTCTAAAATTCCTTTCCCACGTTCTCAGATTGATGGGGGAAACCTTGATTTTCTTTTTTTTGCCTCTTTATATTCCTATGGTGCATTAACACCAAGTTTCAGCTACTTTCCCTAATGAGTCACTGAACTTAAGCACAATTTTATTTCATTTAACCACTTCCAGACCAGGCCTAATTTTGCAAATCGAATTGAAAAAAGATTCAACAGCTCACGATCCTTATTCCCGCTGCACGGGAAGGGGCAATCCCCATGTCAAAGTCCAGCAGATAATCCCAGCAGACGTTCTTTCCTCCAATACGTTCTATTCTTTATTTCATCTTCCAAAATTACAAAGTTACAGGACGCGTTTCGGCCCGTCCGGCCTTTCTCAACTGCATGATACTAAATGACACTTAGTAACATTTTACAGGTACAAATCCAAATCACCTGATCATGACATCATCAATTCATTAAACAAACAGGAAATGACATGGGTAAATCGTCCGAATGTTTCATCTTACTTTAATCCATATTCACCGCAAAGGAAACAGAAGTCCTTCAAACTACTAACGGGGTATTGCAGTCTGTAAGAAAAGACACTCTGCATTAAAAAACTATTAAAAAACTATTAAAAACACATTACTTCATAATCCCTATTCAAACCCCTCAGCTATAGGGTATCCAATGTGTGGATCCAAAATGCCTGTCTCCTGAGTAACAGCTTATTTATATCTCCTTCCTTTCTTGGCCGATGAACCTGCTCTATTATCTGATATTTTAGGGCCAGTTTTTTTTACCATCCGCGAGCTGGAGAACCTTATAAAATTAAGGGTTATTATACCTGTAATTTACCTTATAAAATGCCCTTGTGGCTTGTTATATATAGGAGAGACCATGCAGACAGTTAAAGATCGCATTAGTAAACATAAGGCCACTATACGTAAAAAGAATCTTTTATTACCGATACCTTTTCATTTTCATGACTGCAAACATTCTATCGCACAATTGAAATATCAGATAATAGAGCAGAGGAAATATAAATAAGCTGTTACTCAGGAGGGAGGCATTTTGGATCCACACATTGGATACCCTATAGCCGAGGGGTTTGAATAGAATTATGAAGTCATGTATTTTTAATAGTTTTTTAATAGTTTTTTAATGCAGAGTGTATTTTCTTACAGACCGCACTACCACGTTGATAGTTTGAAGGACTTTTGTTTCCTTTGCGGGGAATATGGATTAAAGTAAGATGAAACATTCGGACGATTTACCTATGTCATTTCCTGTTTGTCATTTAGTATCATGCAGTTGAGAAAGGCCGGACTGGCCGAAACGCGTCCTGTAACTTTGTAATTTTTTGAAGATGAAATAAAGAATATAATTTTGCAAATCTGACATGTGTCACTTTATCTGGTAATAACTTTGGAAAGCTTTTACTTATCCCGGCCATTCTGAGATTGTTTTCTCGTGACACATTGTACCGTATTTTTCGCCCCATAAGATGCACTTTTTCCCCCCAAAGAATGGGGGGGAATGCCCCTGCGTCTTATGGGGCGAATGCTTCAATTTTACATCGCAGTCTGCGATCTATGAGCGGGGAGAGAGGAGGGGCTGGAGTCCGTAACTAGGGGCGGGGCCCGGTGCAGTCACTGTACTCTTACACCGGGCCCCGCCGCTCACCGCAGTATTTCTAGACATTAATCCTTAACTGGTAATAAGTAACAGTGCCATCCACAGATCCCCCACCCCATAGCAGTGCCATCCACAGATCCCCCTATAACAGTGCCATCCACAGATCCCCATAACAGTGCCATCCACAGATCCCCCATAACAGTGCCATCCACAGATCCCTCTATAACAGTGCCATCCACAGATCCCCATAACAGTGCCATCCACAGATCCCCCATAACAGTGCCATCCACAGATCCCCCATAACAGTGCCATTCACAGATCCCCCATAACAGTGCCATCCACAGATCCCCCATAACAGTGCCATCCACAGATCCCCTATGACAGTGTAATCCACAGATCCCCCCATAAACAGTGGCATCCACAGATCCCCCATAACAGTGCCATCCACAGATCCCCCATAACAGTGCCATCCACAGATCCCCTATGACAGTGTAATCCACAGATCCCCCCATAAACAGTGGCATCCACAGATCCCCCATAACAGTGCCATCCACAGATCCCCCATAACAGTGCCATTCACAGATCCCCCATAACAGTGCTATCCACAGATCCCCTATAACAGTGTCATCCATAGATCCCCCCCCCCCTAACAGTGTGTCATCCACAGATTCCCCATAATAGTGTCATGCACAGACCACCATTAGTTCAAAACCCACCAAATGCACACCTTTTGGTAAATTTTTTTTTTCCTATTTTCCTCCTCAAAAACCTAGGTGCGTCTTATAGGCCAGTGCGTCTTATAGGGCGAAAAATACGGTACTTTATGCTAATGGAAAATTTGAGTCAATATGTTTTACCTTTATTTATTAAAAAAATCCAAAAGTTAACGAAATTATTTATTTTTTTACAGTTTTTTAAATTTGAATCGCTCTGCTTTTAAGACAGATAGTGATACCTCATAAAATATTCATTAATTTACATTGCCCATATGTCTACTTTATGTTGGCATAATTTTGGTAATGTAATTATTATTTTTTTGGACGTTAGAAGGTTTAGAATTTTAGAAGCAATTGTTGAAATTTTTAAGAAAATTTCCAAAGTCAGCTTTTTTAAGTACCAGTTCAGATCTGAAGTCACTTTGTGGGGCTTACATAATAGAACCAACCCATAAATGACCAATTTTAGAAACGACACCCCTCAAACTATTCAAAACTGGTTTTAGAAATGTTCTTAACCCTTTAGGTATTCCATAGGAATTAAAACAAAAATAGAGGTGAAATTAAAAAATGTCACTTTTTTTGCAGATTTTTAATTTTAATAAATGTTTTTCCTGGAACACATCAAGGGTTAACAACAAAACAAACCTCAATATTTAATTACCCTGATTCTGCAGTTTACAGAAACACCCCTCAGGTGGTCGTATACCGCTGTATGGGCACACGGCAGGGCACAGAAGGCAAGGAGCGCCATATGGTTTTTGGAGGGAAGATTATGCTGGAATGGTCTTTGGGCACCATGTTGCATTTGAAGAGACCCTGAGGTAACCCCACAGTGAAAACCTCCAAAAAGTTACCCCATTTTGTAAACTACATCAAGGAATTTTAAGAGGTGCAGCGAGCACTTCACTCAACATCTGTTTCATAGAATTTTTAATACTTGGGTGTGAAAATGAAAAATACATTATTTTTTTTTACAAGAAAATTGTGCTTTAGGCCCAAACTTTCTTTTCCACAAAAGATAACAGGAGAATACCCCCCCCCCCCCCCAATTTTCTACCCATTTTCTCCTGAATACAGTAACACCCCAATTGTGGTTGTAAACTGTTATTTGGTGATATGCCAGGGCTCAGAAGGGAAGGAGCGGCATCTGGATTTTCTAACATGGAATTTTCTGTCATGGTTTTTAAGAGCGATAACTTTTTTATTTTTTGTTGAATGAGCTGCGTGAGGGCTTATTTTGTGCGGACAAGCTGCAGTTTTTAATGGCACCATTTTGAGGTACATTTGGCTTTCTGGTTGCTTTTTATCTCATTTCTTGGGAGGTGAAGTCACAAAAAAAGCTGTTTGGTGTAATTTTTCTATTTTTGTTTTAAACCGTTCACTTGATGGGGTAGATCATGTGATATTTTTATAGATCTGGTCATTACAGATGCATCGATACCAAATATGTCAAATTTTTATTTTATTTTTACGTTCTACACATTTTTCTGGCTATAGTCTTGTGTGAGGGCTTGTTTTTTGCGTGATGAGGTAAAGTTTTTATTGCTACCATTTTGGGGTACATATGATTTTTTGATTAATTGATATTTCTTTGTAAGGTGAAGTGACTAAAAAACAGCTGTTTTGGCATAATATATATTTTTTTTTTTATTACACCGTTCACTTGATGGGGTAGATCATGTGATATTTTTGTAGAGCCAATTGTTATGGACGCGGCGATACCAAATATGTCTATTTTTTTAATATTTTTTTACATTTTACACAATAAAAGCATTTTTAGAAAAAATCATGTTTTTGTGTTGCAGTTTTCAGAGCCATATTATTTTCATTTTTCTGACTATGGTCTTGTGTGGGGGCTAATTTTTTGCAGCATGAGGTGACGTTTTTATTGCTACCATTTTGGAGTACATGCGACTTTTTGATTGATTAACATTGTTTTTGGGAGGTGAGCTCACTTAAAAATATGTTTTGACGCAATGTTTATTTATTTTTATTTTTTACCGCGTTCACCTGATGGGGTAGATCATATGATATTACAAACCGGATTCCCAAAAAGTTGGGACACTATACAAATTGTGAATAAAAACTGAATGCAATGATGTGGAGATGGCAAATGTCAATATTTTATTTGTAATAGAACGTAGATGACAGATCAAACGGTTAATCCGAGTAAATGTATCATTTTAAAGGAAAAATACGTTGATTCAAATTTTCACGGTGTCAACAAATCCCAAAAAAGTTGGGACAAGTAGCAATAAGAGGCTGGAAAAGGTAAATTTGAGCATAACGAAGAGCTGGAAGACCAATTAACACTAATTAGGTCAATTGGCAACATGATTGGGTATAAAAAGAGCTTCTCAGAGTGGCAGTGTCTCTCAGAAGCCAAGATGGGTAGAGGATCACCAATTCCCACAATGTTGCACAGAAAGATAGTGGAGCAATATCAGAAAGGTGTTACCCAGCGAAAAATTGCAAAGACTTTGCATCTATCATCATCAACTGTGCATAACATCATCCGAAGATTCAGAGAATCTGGAACAATCTCTGTGCGTAAGGGTCAAGGCCGTAACACCATACTGGATGCCCGTGATCTCCGGGCCCTTAAACGACACTGCACCACAAACAGGAATGCTACTGTAAAGGAAATCACAGAATGGGCTCAGGAATACTTCCAGAAACCATTGTCAGTGAACACAAGCCACCGTGCCATCCGCCGTTGCCAGCTGAAACTCTACAGTGCAAAGAAGAAGCCATTTCTAAGCAAGATCCACAAGCTCAGGCGTTTTCACTGGGCCAGGGATCATTTAAAATGGAGTGTGGCAGAATGGAAGACTGTTCTGTGGTCAGACGAGTCACGATTCGAAGTTCTTTTTGGAAATCTGGGACGCCATGTCATCCGGACCAAAGAGGACAAGGACAACCCAAGTTGTTATCAACGCTCAGTTCAGAAGCCTGCATCTCTGATGGTATGGGGTTGCATGAGTGCGTGTGGCATGGGCAGCTTGCATGTCTGGAAAGGCACCATCAATGCAGAAAAATATATTCAGGTTCTAGAACAACATCTGCTCCCATCCAGACGTCATCTCTTTCAGGGAAGACCCTGCATTTTTCAACAAGATAATGCCAGACCACATTCTGCATCAATCATAACATCATGGCTGCGTAGGAGAAGGATCCGGGTACTGAAATGGCCGGTCTGCAGTCCAGATCTTCCACCTATAGAGAACATTTGGCGCATCATAAAGAGGAAGGTGCAACAAAGAAGGCCCAAGACGATTGAACAGTTAGAGGCCTGTATTGGACAAGAATGGGAGAGCATTCCTATTTCTAAACTTGAGAAACTGGTCTCCTCGGTCCCCAGACGTCTGTTGAGTGTTGTAAGAAGAAGGGGAGATGCCACACAGTGGTGAAAATGGCCTTGTCCCAACTTTTTGGGGATTTGTTGACACCATGAAATTCTGATTCAACATATTTTTCCCTTAAAATGGTACATTTTCTCAGTTTAAACTTTTGTTCCGTGATTTATGTTCTATTCTGAATAAAATATTAGAAGTTGGCACCTCCACATCATTGCATTCAGTTTTTATTCACGATTTGTATAGTGTCCCAACTTTTTTGGAATCCGGTTTGTATATTAGAGCCGGTTGTTGCGGACGCAGTGATACCAAATATGTCTCTTTTATTTATTTTCTATTTTTAACTTTTTTTAAATAACGTATTTGAGGGAAATGATTTTTTTTATGTGAAACTTTTTTAATTTTTTTTTCAAAACACTTTTTTTTTATGTTTTTGTTTTTTATTTTACACTTTGTTTTACCCATAAGGTCATACAAGACCTCGGGGGGACATTTAACTTCATATTTTTTTTTTTTACTATTGATTTCTCCTGTAACTGGGGCTGACATAGTAGCCCCAGTTACAGGGGAAATACACCCCCAGAGAGGCTGTACAGCATAATACTATGCTGCAGGGGTAATCGAGTTCTGTGGAAGACCCGACAGCTCCGGCACTCCCCCGACCCTAGCGGTTGCATGAATACCGGGCGAGGGCAGGCAGCGGCATAGTGCTTTCTGATCTGTATACACGGCGCTCGTTGACATTAACGATGTGCTAATGTCAGCAGACCCTAACTCTCCTATTCTTATGCTTATGGATGCCCCCGTTACTGCACAATTTTAACTTTGATTATATGCTAATTAACCTCTAGGAGCAGCCTCAAGTCATGCCCTGCCGTCCTTGATCGACAGGGACAGCTTTCGTCTTCTCCTGCTGGCCCTGTGTGTTGGATATATCTCGCGCCTGCGCAGTCCCAGCCCACAGGGCCGGCAGGAGGAGACAAACGCTGCCTGGCCCTGTCAATCAAGGACGGTAGGGCGTGACTTGAAGTGGGCGAACGGAGCCTCTAGGAGCAGGAGCAATGCCCCCCCTGCTCCTAGAGGCTATGTAGCATATCATCAAAGTTAAAATTGTGCAGTAACGAGGGCATCCATAAGCATGAGATTAGGAGAGTTAGGGTCTGCTGACATTAGCACATCACTAATGTCAGCCAGTTTAATAGGGTTAATTCTGGTGACAGAAACCCTTCAAAGTCACAGCATTACAGTTCTGTCAGATTTCACTGAAGTGAGATGCCCCTGCTTCTGAGTGAAATGCATCTAGCTGTGCAGCTGAAACAGAGAATAATAGGGCTTGAAGAGACATAAGGGAAGCCCCCCAGAAAACTTTTCTTTCACATTTGTGATTATACAAAGAAGAACAGCCATTATGCAAACTTTTTTTTTTTTAAACTTAGATACACTGAGAAGAGCCAGTAATTCTCCTAGACTGCATCCTAGGTATCTCACTAAGCCAGCCAAAATCCTACTCCATGCTGATGAGGGGAAAGCACCCTGAAACAGCTGTCTATAGATGGATATACGGCTTAGCTAATTTTCCTTGTTCCAAAAGTTGGACATTGGCTTACACAAAGCCTCTTCAATAGGTGGCGCTAGTGTGGTAGTCTTTACATGGATAGAGCGTGAGGTTTCCCTTTTACCCCTTCTAGAAACAATTGGAAGGGAAAGGAGGATAAGCCATATGCACCCTTGTTGTAGCATGTCACAGATACATTATGAAATGAGCCCCGTTAGTGCATCTGACCATGAGGGTCCCACTTCCTGGACTCCCAGTGCCAAATTTTACCACAAATACATCACAATGTAAATGCTGCCCCCCCCCCCATCTTTACCTTCTTTAACGCACACAGGTATGAGGGCAGCTGGTAACAAAAAGTAAATTGTATTATCTGCTTAACAGCAACAGGAAGAAGACATGTAGAAGCTTGTTTCTAATTATTCATAAAAAGCTCCAGATCGCTTGACATCTGCCCCCGTGTTTTGAGATAAAACCTGAAATCTTCTATGACAAATACCTTGCCGAAGATGTCTGCACTTCTACAGCCACTCAGTTCTAAAAACTTCCCAAAATAGAAGATAAAAAAAACGAAATTCTGTTAAATCTCAATATGACAAAATGTTCTTCATAGTGCTGATTGGGGTTGGACTGGGCCCATTAGGGGGTTGAGGGTCTTCCTACGACTGTAACCTATCATCACCAAGAAACTGTTGGTAGATCTACCTCATGGGCCTCACAGACCTCTCAGGTCTTCAGTGTATAGTACCCCAGAGTGGCACTACTATTCTTATACCCTGCTACTGCCTTTGATAACTTACCAATAATGTCACCTATGTATTGATTCCAGCTTCTCCTACATTGTGCATTTCTAACCATTGCTATGTAACTGTTATTTCTTGTATTACATGTAATGTGCCTGGTTCACCAGTAGGTGGCAGCGGATATGGCAGAGGGATCTTTAGATAGAATTGAACTCGCCATTCCATTCTCCCCCTTTTGAGCAGAAGTGGGCTAGTCCTGCTTCTTACCAAGGGAAGGGCTGCAGGAAGTGTTTAGTCAGTTTTAGTGGATGCTAGTATTGGAAGCAAACGTGCCAAGATGTAGCAGGAAGGGAAAGGTTCCCCCTCCTGCTGCAGGAGTCTCTCCAGAGGGAAGCAGCTCATAGAGCACCATGACTCCTTACAGATTAAGAGACAGAATATTGCAAGAGGGTCAACAGCCAAAGGCACCCCACTCCAAGGGTACCAGTATCGCTGAACAGTCCAGCTACCAGACTAAAACCGAGTTTAGCACAGCAGAGAAGGAGAAAGTAGAATATTCAAGTTTACAGTTTCCTTCATAGCTACTATGCCTCTTGCTGTTTATCCTTCTGGTCCACCTTCTCCTGCATTCAGAGGTGGTCAGACATGCTCAGTACCATTCCTGCTCTCTTCCTCCCCTCAATGCCTGCATAATGATCTCATAGTGAAGGGGTCCAGATGCCTTCATTTATCCATCCCTACTTCTAACATCATAGAAATATATAGCCCCATCCCTCTCTAGTCAGCGGAGAAGGAAATTATGGAGGCATTATATATCATATGTATCTCTCGGGCTATATGTGATGGACTATCTTATATGTGGGGGAAGGGGGGGGGGACAAGAGCTAATTGCAATGCATCCTGAAACATATAGGGGCTTGATGAGCTGCTGCCCTCCCACAGAAAGGGAACCAAGTCTTCCAGCTAAGCAGATAAGTGAGTTACAAAAGTGTTTTATATTTGTGGGATAACCCATTTAAGGCTACGGCTACATGATGACTTTGGTGGCGACTGCGACTTTCTTTACTGTCTGATGGTACGGCCATATTGTCAGGTTTCTGCATGCAGTTTTGGAAGCCAAAAAGAGTGCATCAATAAAGGAGAGAATGCATGTATAGGACAAATACCACTTCTCCTCTTTTTTGCTTCCAAAACTGTGTGCTGAAAACTAACTGCGTGGCTGCACCCTAATGGGTGTTGAAGTACCCAAATCTCAGTCAAATGTGCACTATTATACAGTTCTGCAACAGCAAGTCATAGACTATTTGCACACTTGTAGCTGTAGCATAAATCTTTCTAATTCTGGCTGGCCACAGTGACCTCTAGGGGGAGCTAATGAGCTTAATGCATACTGGCCATGTATGTACTAGTACCCTGTAAAGAAGTCATTTCCCTTCCCTGAATTCTTCTGTCAATTATATTGATATCTCAATCCCATGGCTTGTAGCAAGGGCTTAGAGGCAAATCTTATACATGAAGGATTTAGGATGTGGGGGGGTACCATGACCTCATTGGGGGGTTGGGTAAATCTGCCCCTATAGTATATTTATCATCTTGTAAGAATGAAACAATCCAGTAGAGAATAAATACTTTATTGGACACAAGTTCTGCTAATATCATCACACGTCACGGTCTATGCTGCATTCCTATAAC
Organism: Bufo gargarizans; assembly: GCF_014858855.1. NCBI lineage: Eukaryota > Metazoa > Chordata > Amphibia > Anura > Bufonidae > Bufo > Bufo gargarizans. The sequence continues at coordinate 478,102,321 of NC_058084.1, read as the reverse complement.
ACATGGAGGGGTTCACTTATTTATTTGCGTCTTCTGCTGTCATCGGTTTTCCTCTCTTTAGATTCTGGAAAACAATGCGAGGATTAAGGTTAAAGAAACGCAGATTCATTTTTACACCAATATTGGGCTCAAGCAGGTGCCATTTGCCATACGGAGCCGTTCTATAGCACCATAGAGGTGTCCGGGCTCCCGCTGCGCCTCCGCTGGATGCCAAATTAAAGAGGCGCTGTAATACTGATGACAATGCATTTTGCACTGAAGCCCCATTCACTTCTATGGGGCCAGGGCTGTGTGACAAACGCAGAATATAGAACATGCTGCGATTCTCACACAGCGCAGAAATGATGCGTGAAAAACAACGCTCATGTGCACAGACCCATTGAAATGAATGGGTCAGGATTCAGTGCGGGTGCTATGCGTTCACTTCACGTATCGCAGCCGGACAGGAAAACTCGCTTGTGTGAAAGGGGCCTAAGGGATTCAGCCCAGAATAACAACATCCTCTATGATATGTATCAGCAATCCCTGTATAAATGAAAAGTTTTACATCTTTCACTTTGTTTCAAGTTTTTACCATTTGCAACATTGCTGCTTGCTGTCAGTGAATGAAAACACTCATAGTCTACATTCGCAGGTAGTAATCCCGTTTCTGCTCTCAGGTGAGAAGTGGATACAATTGTATCCGGTGTAGACAACGCTCTGTGACTCCAGACTGATACATTGTAGCAGAGAGATGAATAATGTATCCACTTCTCAGCTGAGAGCAGGGCTGGTTACAGACAGGATTACTGCCTCTGAGTGTGAGCAGGAGAGCTCTCATTCACTGACAGCAAGCAGTGACCTTGTAAAGGGTGATGAATTGATCCTGTATTTGCAGGATCCATTACAGGAGCAGAATGCACCCACCCGAGGACCATTCCCTTTGGGTTCTTCATACACCACATGGCACCTGTTATGTAACGTTACAGGACGCCCTCACCGGGCAACGCACAAACAATATTTTGTGTTTCTTCCCTTTCGGCGATGTGATGTTCATGCCTGGAATTCATTAGCAGATTGGGACGTGGATAGAGATCATTATCTGCCTGCACGTCATGTCATTGTACGGAGGGCGGGGGAGGGGTGACTTGTTTTGGGCGTTGCTTTGGAAAGTCTACTTTTTCTATATCTGGTTCTAACGACAGGTGTGCCGCCCCAGCCCCATTGTCTGCCTCATAAAGCCCGCTAACCTCGGAGTCATTTAAGCAAGTGGGTTTCTCTGCCTGGTGAAGTCTATACAAAATGGGCTCTGGACAAAGGCATTAATGCCCGGGGTGCCAGGCCCACTCAGCTGGTCTGTTTTTCTCTTGATATGGGCACGGTGGTTTCACATTGGGATTACACTGCACGGGCGCTATATGGGATATACGCTACCTGTGTCTACTATCTCACCCCATTAGGACTTTGCAGTGGGTAACAGAGGAAAGAGAATTAAACTTTAGTTTATGGGACAGGAAGGACTTGGACAACTACTACTGTCAGCCGTAAAACCTCTGGTGGGGGGCATTATCCGCCTGTCACCTTGTAAACACCCCCCTCCCTCTCTCAGGTCTTTGGACATTCAGTCACAAGGAGCGATCCTGCCCGCTCCTCCCAGATATCCATTCCACAATGAGAGGAAGTAGCTAGCTTCTCCTCAGTAATATTACATGTAGCTGGTACCCTGCAAGGATAGGTAATAGTGAAAGAAATGTCACTGTCGGCCATATTCATTCTTAAGAGATTGTGTCACCCGGTCACAGAGTGTCCCCCTACCCATGGCTTTCTCAGGTCTCTGACATTCAATCACAATCACAGATCCTTCCCTCTCGTATCCCGCTCCTCCCAGATATCCATTCCTTTCCCAGACTTTGACAATGAGAGGAAGTAGCTAGCTTCTCCTCAGTAATATTACATGTAGCTGGTACCCTGCAAGGATAGGTAATAGTCTACAAAATGTCACTGTCAGCCATATTCATTCTTAAGAGATTGTGTCACCCGGTCACAGAGTGTCCCCCTACTCATGGCTTTCTCAGGTCTCTGACATTCAATCACAATCACAGATCCTTCCCTCTCATATCCTGCTCCTCCCAGATATCCATTCCTTTCCCAGACTTTGACAATGAGAGGAAGTAGCTAGCTTCTCCTCAGTAATATTACATGTAGCTGGTACCCTGGGACATAACTGCCTGCAAGGATAGGTAATAGTCTAAGAAATGTCACTGTCGGCCATATTCATTCTTAAGAGATTGTGTCACCCGGTCACAGAGTGTCCCCCTACTCATGGCTTTCTCAGGTCTCTGACATTCAATCACAATCACAGATCCTTCCCTCTCGTATCCCGCTCCTCCCAGATATCCAACACTGAGAGAGGAAGTAACTAACTTCTTCTCAACAGAAAGGATGTAGCTGATTGCCTCAGGGGTAACTGCATAAAGGGATAGGAAGCATCAACAACTATTATTGTCAGCCATGTTCATTTTCATGGGGCTACATTTTTGGTCAGCCGGTCACTCAGAGAACCCCTTCTCCCACTCAGGTCTCTTTGGTAGTCAATCTCAAGAAGAGACCCATCCATCTCCTATCCCACTCCTCTCAGATATCCATTCCTTCCCATCTAAAGAATGCTAGGATGTGTAATTCAACAACAAGAGAGGAAGTAGCTAGCTTCTCCTCAATAGAAATAAATAGAGCTGATAGCTGGGACATAATTGCATCAAAAGACAGGTAGTACTCAACTGCTATTGTCAGCCATAGCCATTCTAGTTGCTTTTACTGTCACCTGGTCACACAGAGGATCTTCTTTCAGATCTCCCAGAGTCCATAGAATCAACAAGAATCTCGTGAATCTCTGGTGGGCAACACCCTTTAGGCTGCGCAGCTTCCACTGTGCCCCCGCTCACCACCGGCCCCGGACTTCAGGTTACACTGTGTACATTGCCAGGGTGGACGGCACAAGCCGTACTGCCCCCAGTGCTCAATCTTAATGTCCTGATGATGATAGCTAGTGTCTGGCTCAAAGCTGGTGTCACCTCTGCAGGAGGACAAAGACGAGGAGGCTGCGTCAGTGCGGAGTCCCACACAGGACATTCTCCTGTCCTGACTACCTTACCCAGCACTGAGTCATGACATGGCTTGTACCTAGAGGTGACATTATCTGTACTCAGAGTGTTATCACTGTGTTATCTGTGGTGTTACATAGGACTGCAGGTGATAACTACCTCATTATCTGCACTCAGAGAATAATCACTGTGTTATCTGTAGTGTTACATAGGACTGCAGGTGATATCTACTTTATTATCTGCACTCAGAGAATTATCACTGTGTTATCTGTGGTGTTACATAGGACTGCAGGTGATATCTACCTCATTATCTGCACTCATAGATTAATCACTGTGTTATCTGTAGTGTTACATAGGACTTCAGGTGATATCTACTTCATTATCTGCACTCAGAGAATTATCACTGTGTTATCACCTGCAGTCCTATGTAACAGTACAGATATCTACTACATTATCTGTACTCAGTGAGTTATCGCTGTGTTATCTGTGGTGTTACATGGGACTGCAGGTAACAACTACTATATTATCTGTACTGAGAGATGTATCACTGTGCTATCTGTAGTGTTACATAGGACTGCAGGTGGCATCTATTACATTATCTGTACTCGGTAAATTATCACTGTGTTATCTGTGGTGTTACATGGGACTGCATGTGACATCTACTACATTATCTGTACTGAGAGAGTTATCACTGTGTTATCTGTGGTGTTACATAGGACTGCAGGTGATATTGATTACATTATCTGTACTCGGTGAGTTATCACTGTGTTATCTGTGGTGTTACATAGGACTGCAGGTAACATCTACTACATTATCTGTACTCAGAGACATTACTGTGTTATCTGTGGTGTTACATAGGACTGCAGGTGACATCTATTACATTATCTGTACTCGGTAAATTATCACTGTGTTATCTGTGGTGTTACATGGGACTGCATGTGACATCTACTACATTATCTGTACTGAGAGAGTTATCACTGTGTTATCTGTGGTGTTACATAGGACTGCAGGTGATATTGATTACATTATCTGTACTCGGTGAGTTATCACTGTGTTATCTGTGGTGTTACATAGGACTGCACGTAGGGAAATAAAGCTCTGTTCTCGAGATAGAGTCCAAGTCTATCTGACTTTTATGGTATATCCACAGAAACATCAGAGATGGGAATACCCCTTTAAATGATGGTCTCACGGTATTGCAGGTTTAGGGCTCATGCACACGAATGTATTTTCTTTCCGTGTCCGTTCGTTTTTTTGTTTTTTTTTGCGTGTGCATAAACACTTAGCCTGTGGGTGCTACATGGGAATGCTACCCCGACTGCTCCGCTATCCCGAACACCGACCTGCAGAACATTTCTAGCCGCACTGGTTAACTACTTACCTCGCTAATGCTCCAATTATTGCTTCATGACAGACCTTACAATTTCCATCACTTGAATCACGGCCGCATTGTGCGGAATAAAAACTGTACTGAATGTAAAAATAGGGAAGTGGATGGCTGATTATCATAAGCACAGAGGTTAGGTACATGCTCCATCTGCCATAATATAAAGATTGGACGCTGCTCCGAGTGCAGGCACAGGGCTCCACGCTAACTAATGATCCCCCGGAGGGGATGCTATTAGAAGGGTTAAGACTGGATGACCTACGAGGGGCAGCGAATCCACAGCTGGGAATACGGACAGAGTGTGCCCGGCATAATGAGCGCCGATAAGGGTGACGGTTCAGAAATATCTTATCTCGTGCTTATTTATAATGTGCTGCAGAAATATATTGATTGCTGAGATTTATACCGGAGAGGAACAGATTGCTTGCAGATGGAAACGGGACCACGGCGAGCGTGGTTCTAAAGGCTAATGATCTACAGGAAAGTGTCAGCGGCGGGGGAGGTCTCAGGACTATCCTGGGGGTGATTGGGTTAATCTATTGTGACACAGTGAAGGGTATTGTCTGGGAAAACAGGTATTTTCCTCCCAGTGTGTGTGCTGCTGGACCGATTGGGGTCAAATACCGGACTGGATCTCAGGTGCCGGTCCGGGGTTTTGGCAACACCTAGCTGGGATCAGCAGAGGGGATCTCTGTGTTGGGATCAGTGATGGCCAGTTCGCCCGCGAACACATGCGAGCTGCCATCTTAACTCACAAGTCCGGCGAAGGCACAGGTAAGTCCTAATGAAATGCGGTCTCCGGGAGCAGGCAGTTCCGAGAACAGCCGCCAGGGGCCTTTATCGGGCTGTTCTCGGAACTGCCTGCACCCGTAGACCGCCATTTCATTTCAGACCGGCTCGCGCACAGGCACAGGTAAGGACTTACCTGTGCCTCGCCGGATTTGTGAGTTAAGATGGCAGCCCGCATGTGTTCGCGGGCGAACTGGCCATCACTGGTTGGGATCTGAGGCTTGTGCCGAGTTGGAGGGCTGAGACCCGGGTGTAGGGGAAACATACCTCCTAGAGCCGAGGCAGATGTGATCTAACACCCAGGAGATAAGGTGACTTTCTTGCTTTATGAACTTTTCGTGTGTGTGAACAAACACCAAGACTGCAAAGCGACTTGCGTTTTGTGTTATACTTTATGTGTGTGAATAAACACTGGAGTTTTGCTTTACAAACTGGTTTTTGCCTCTGTACTGCGTCCGCTCACCGTGCCTGCCAGAGCGAATCCCCACACTATGCAGATGATCCCTTGCAGATCCGCAAAATACGGATGCGGTCCTTTTGCCATCTGCATTTATTATATATTTTTAGTTTTGCAGCCCGTTGACTTCAGCGGGTCCGTGGTCCGCATTTTGCTGACATATCCTATCATTACGGATGGAGAAGGCACAGGGAGGATCCGCGTGCTTTCCGCATCCGTACGTGTATATCCGTTAAGATAGAACATGCAGACCACGGACCCGCTGAAGTCAATGGGTCCGCAAGAAATGCGGATGCAACACGGACTCTATCTGTATTTTGAGGATCCACAATTTGCAAACCGCAAAATACATACGGGGATGGGCGTGAGGCCCAACAGGTAGAGCTGAGAGAGGGAGTGTGACCCAGCGACAGAAAAAGCAGCCACATGAGGGCTAACATGGCCGCCATTGGTAGCTCAAGACATACTGGTACCTTTTATGCCCTCAAACACTCTTCTGGGATCAGCTAGTCAGCGCCAAATGTGGTGTTCGAATGAAGATTTGAGGTCCGTTATTGGGATACCCTTTCCGTTTATCAAGGAGGATGTCGATGGGCAAGCACAGTTGCTCTCCCTTGAAGTACATGGGGATTTCGAAAATGTAGGAATGCCCACACCTATAGGTTTCCATAGATGCCCAGTGGTATGGGCATCTTCTTGATGACCTGCCTGGGTAGATGGCATTTAGTAGGGTGTGAAATGTTGTAGACAGCCCAGGCAGGACACAATGGATAGTTATACATCATTTTTTAATTGACCTGCAAGTCCACAATGTAACAGTGAAATGACAGGTTCAGCTCTGCTACATCTGTGGTTATTTGTCTCTATTCGGCTCCACACTTACCAGAACTTAATGATCTTTTGCCCATCAGGCCGATGAAAGAATCTATTTTCTGTCCTGAGATACAAAACGGGTGAAGTTATTATGTGGCAGGAGAAAACGATCCTTACAGCGCAGCGTATTTACAGAAGGGTCTGCAAGTCAATAAGGAGAATGTTTTCTTATCTTCGATTCACCTGAGCTGAATTTTAAATAGCTGAATAGACAATGATATCTACAGTATGTACACAGAGGTGAGTACACGGGAGGTATTGTCTGAGGACGCAGTGTGGATCACAGGAAATCAATAAATTAATCAGAATAATCAATGTCCTTCTATTTTTCATATACACTCTAAATTTAAGATGATATTATGTCCTGAACAGTGATACATAGAAGAGAGGGGGCAGTAAGTTGTTTCACTGTGTACATACATTACATTACTTATCCTGTACTGATCCTGAGTTACATCCTGTATTATACTCCAGAGCTGCACTCACTATTCTGCTGGTGCAGTCACTGTGTACATACATTACATTACTTATCCTGTACTGATCCTGAGTTACATCCTGTATTATACTCCAGAGCTGCACTCACTATTCTGATGGTGCAGTCACTGTGTACATACATTACATTACTTACCCTGTACTGATCCTGAGTTACATCCTGTATTATACTCCAGAGCTGCACTCACTATTCTGCTGGTGCAGTCACTGTGTACATACATTACATTACTTATCCTGTACTGATCCTGAGTTACATCCTGTATTATACTCCAGAGCTGCACTCACTATTCTGCTGGTGTAGTCACTGTGTACATACATTACATTACTTATTCTGTACTGACCCAAGTTACATCCTGTATTATACTCCAGAGCTGCACTCACTATTCTGCTGGTGCAGTCACTGTGTACATACATTACTTATTCTGTACTGACCCGAGTTACATCCTGTATTATACTCCAGAGCTGCACTCACTATTCTGCTGGAGCAGTCACTGTGTACATACATTACATTACTTATCCTGTACTGATCCCGAGTTACATCCTGTATTATACTCCAGAGCTGCACTCACTATTCTGCTGGTGCAGTCACTATGTACATACATTACATTACTTATCCTGTACTGATCCTGAGTTACATCCTGTATTATACTGCAGAGCTGCACTCACTATTCTGCTGGAGGAGTCACTGTGTACATACATTACTTATCCTGTACTGACCCGAGTTACATCCTGTATTATACTCCAGAGCTGCACCCACTATTCTGCTGGTGCAGTCACTGTATACATACATTACATTACTTATCCTGTACTGATTCTGAGTTACATCCTGTATTATACTCCAGAGCTGCACTCACTATTCTGCTGGTGCAGTCACTGTGTACATACATTACATTACTTAGCCTGTACTGATTCTGAGTTACATCCTGTATTATACTCCAGAGCTGCACTCACTATTCTGCTGGTTCAGTCACTGTGTACATACATTACTTATCCTGTACTGATCCTGTGTTACATCCTGTATTATACTGCAGAGCTGCACTCACTATTCTGCTGGTTCAGTCACTGTGTACATACATTACATTACTTATCCTGTACTGATCCTGAGTTACATCCTGTATTATACCCCAGAGCTGCACTCACTATTCTGCTGGTGCAGTCACTGTGTACATACATTACATTACTTTTCCTGTACTGATCCTGAGTTACATCCTGTATTATACCCCAGAGCTGCACTCACTACTCTGCTGGTTCAGTCACTCTCTACATATGTGACAACATCACTAATGTCTTATTATGGTATTATGCTTTATGAAAATCTGCTATTTCTGCTGGTTTTACCTATGTCCTTCCAAATACTACAAATCTATTGCAGTTGCCAAGATGTCAGCACTGTCCTTGCCATCCTGCATGATATGAGCTGTGCGGCTGGTGCGGTGCCAGGCTGCCATTTCCTGCCAGATATCTCGACAGCTGTCCTGTCTCCCGTACATGTTCACCCAACTAAACATTTGCAAAACATAATCTCTGTTTTCAGCTTAAACTTCCTTGTCCCAGATCTCTAATTAACGCTGCAGAATTTCTGATTACTGATCTGTTTTCCTACATCAGTTCTCACCGTGTGAACGAACAGAAATCGTCTGTACCTGTTTAACGAGGCCTCGGGGAGACCATTCCTTCTATTGATTTCCATTGTATTCCATACTATATGTTCTTTCCTCCAATATCTATCTATTGATCTATCTGTCTATCTATTTCATATCTACAGTGCCTTGAAAAAGTGTTCATACCCCTTGAACTTTTCCAAATCTTTTCTGGTTACACCCACAAACTTAAATGTATTTTACTGGGATTTTGTGTGATAGACCAACGCAAAGTAGTAAGTATGCGTGGAGTGAAAAATATTAAAATCTGAAAAGTGTGGCGTGCATTTGTATTCAGCCCCCCTGTATTATGATATCCATAAATACAATCCAGTGTGACCAGTTGCCTTCAGAAGTCACCTACTTTGTAAATAGAGTCCACCTGCGTGTAATGTATTCCCAGTATAACCACAGCTGTTCTGTGAAGGCCTCAGATGTTTGTTTGACATCATTAGTGATCAAACAACATCATGAAAATCAAAGAACATACCAGGCAGGTCAGGGATAAAGTTGTGGAGGAGTGTAAAGCAGGGTTAGGTTATAAAAAATATTGCAAGCTCTGAACATCTTACAGAGTGCTGCTCAATCCATCATCTGAAAATGGAAGGAGTATGGCACAACTGCAAACCTACCAAGACATGGCCGTCCACTTAAACTAACAGCCCAGGCAAAGAGAGCACTAACTGGAGAAGCAGCCAAGAGGCCCATGGTCACTCTGGAGGAGCTGCAGAGATCCACAGCTCAGGTGGGAGAATCTGTCCACAGGACAACTATTAGTTGTCTACTTCACAAATCTGGCCTTTATGGAAGAGTGGCAAGAAGAAAGCCATTTTTGAAAGCAAGCCATAAGAAGTCCCGTTTGCAAGTTGCCACAAGCCATGTAGGGGACACAGCCAACATGTGGAAGAAGGTGCTCTGAGCAGATGAGACCAAAGATGAACTTTTTGGCCTAAATGCAAAACGCTATGTGTGGAGGAAAACTAACGCTTCACCTCACCCTGAACACACCATCCCCACCGTGACACATTGTGGTGGCAGCATCATGCTGTGGGGGAGGCTTTTCTTCAGCACGGACAGAGAAGCCGGTCAGAGTTGATGGGAAGATGGATGGAGCTAAATACAGGGCAATCCTGGAGGAAAACCTGGTAGAGGCTAAAAAAACTTGAGTAGAGGTTCACCTTCCAGCAGGACAATGACCCTAAACATCCAGGCAGAGCTACAATGGAATGGTTTAGACCAAAGCGTCTTCATGTATTAGAATGGCCCAGTCACAGTCCAAACCTAAATCCTATTTAGAATCTGTGGCAAGACTTGAAAATTTCTGTTCACAAACATTCTCCATCCAATCTGACTAAGCGCCCGCTATTTTGCAAAGAAAAATGGGCAAAAATGTCATCCTCTAGATATGCAAAGCTGGTAGAAACATACCCCAAAAGTCTTGAAGCTGTAATGGCAGCGAAAGGTGGTCCTACAAAGTACTGACTCAGGGGGGCTGAATACAAAAGCACGGCTCATTTACTAGATTTTTTTTTCTGTTCACTTCACATATACTTACTACTTTGTGTTGGTCTATCACAAAAAAAATCCCAATAAAATAGATTTTTTTGTGGGTGTAACGTGAAAAAAGTTGGAAAAGTTCAAGGGGTATCTATCTATCTATCTATCTATCTATTATCTATCTGGAAGGGACCTTATTTTTATCTATTTTAACGGACATTGTTGGGTTTAGAGACAGATCATATACTTATCAACACTGAAAGAGTGAAAATAGGGCCATTGAATCCGCATATATTGGACCACCAGGAAATGCCCCAAAATAGGCAGATCACCCACTTTTGGGCGGGACTTGCTTGAATTGTACTTCTACTAATTGTGAACACCATTTGACCGCCATCGCTCTATAATTGTGAACACTCTGACACATCACTCTATAATTTCCATCCTAACTAGCCTGCAGAAGCTCTTAGAGACCATATTGTCCACACAGTACTTACTTTTTGGTGATGTTCTTTTAGAGTCTAGAAAGAAAAAAGTGTATGTATTATAAAGAGAACACATCTATCATAGCAAGATATTTGCATTTTCATATGTAGAGATTCATTTAATGCTATATCTTTACAGGAGAGAACTGATTTTTTATTTTTTTTATTTAAGAAATGATAAATTCTGACTGCTCACAGCCACCACTAGGGGGAGCTCACTACACAGGGATTTATGCAGCTAGTATGAACTCAATAGGAGCACTCTGTCTGTATGTAATGAACTCCCCCCAGTAGTGGAGACAGGTATCTACTTTGACATCATCATGGCAAATGGAAAGTGCACAAAGATAAGGATTTAATAGAGGGAACCGATACATATAGTGTCATCAAGTCATAATTCAGTGCTATATAGCATATACATAAATAATACACTTGTATGTACGATATCAAGAATGATAACAAATATAACAATTCATTCACCGTGATTTCTTTTTCCCATAATTCCATAAAATTGATCTGGTCTGAGTTTTCTTGCGACTCTCATGAGGTATCTGTCAAATACTGGTTCCTCCAGATCTGCCTAGAGAAAAATAATAAAAGTGATTGGACAAATATCACTGTTTATATCATTAATATTCAGCATTTCCACTGGGTCATGACACCCCTTATAGACCTCTGTGGGGTCTCGTATTTTGTAAGGTGGTCTGAAATGTATAGTTCAGTGACAATCCAGAATATCCAGCATTATTAGGTCCCATGTATGCCAGTTCCACATCTTTCCAATATAATTTAGCTTCAATTCTTCATCATTTTCAAAATCTCTGCTGACTGCCAGTGAACAGGAATAATACTTTGGAAACATTAAGCACAAATCTGCTGAATTCTCTCTCTCTCTTCTATTTTGATACTTTGCTACAATGTGTCCACAGGGCTTCACACTGAGAATCAGACTTTCTTCAGATTCGATTTAGGTGAATGTTTTTAGGGGAGAGAGAGAGAGGATGAGAAATAGAGGGAAAGAGAAAAAAGAGGGGGAGAGAGAAGAGAGGGAGAAATAGAGGGAGAGGAAGAGAGAGAAGAGAGGGAGTGATAGAGGGAAAGGAAGAGAGAGAAGAGAGGGAGAAATAGAGGGAGAGGAAGAGAGGGGGAGAGAGAAACAGAGAGAAGAGAGGGAGAAATAGAGGGAGAGGAAGAAAGAGAAGAGAGGGAGAGAAACAGAGAGAATAGAGGGATAGAGGGAGAGGAAAAGAGAGAAGAGAGGGAGAGAAAGATGAGAGAGAATCAGGCTCGGACTGGCCCACCGGGGAGGCATGGGATTCCTCGGTAGGCCCCCAGTCTCCTGCGCCAGGAGATAAGATGGAAGAGTAATTATTTCTCTTGTTTCTCAGGAGAGATAATTATTGTTACATAGTTACATAGTTAATATGGTTGAAAAAAGAAATACGGTAAGTCCATCAAGTTCAACCAAGGGAGAGGTGGGGACGCGAATCCCAGAAAGAAGTGAGACTCAGATTTCCACACGTTTTCATAAGCATTAATGTTGTTTACTTTTATGAATTCATCTAAAACCCTTGTATAAACCCGTCCACTGTTCCTGCTGTGACCACGTCCTGAGGAAGTCTATTCCACGATTCACAGTTCTTACAGTAAAGAAGCTTTGACGTTTCCGGAGACAGAACTTTTTCTTCTCCAGTCGGAGGCAGCGCCCCCTTGTCTTTTGCGGGCATTTCACATGGTACAGTTTTTCATTGTATTTTTTGTATGGCCCATTAATTTATTTGTACAGGTTAATCATGTTCCCCGCTTAGAAGTCTCTTCTCAAGACTAAATACATCAAATTCTTTTAATCTTTCTTCATAGCTAAGACCCTCCATTCCCCTTATCAGTTTAGTCGCTCTCCTCTGTACTTTTTCCAGCTGCAGTGCATCCTTTCTATGAACTGGTGCCCAGAACTGGACTGCATATTCCAGATGAGGCCGCACCAACGCTTTGTAAAGTGGTAATATTACATCCCTGCCCCCCGAGTCCATGCCTCGTTTAATGCATGACAATATCCTGGTGGCCTTAGAAGCAGCTGATTGACATTGTATGCTGTTATTCAATCTACCATCTACAAGGACACCCAAACCCTTCTCTATAAGGGTCCATTCACACGTCCGCAAAATGGGTCCACAGCTGTTCCGCAATTTTGTGGAATGGGTGCGAGCCCATTCATTTTCAATGGGGCCGCATAAGATGCAGACAGCCCACAGTGTGCTGTCCACATCCGCACTTCCGTTCCGTGGCCCCACAAAAAAATATAACATATCCTATTCTTGTCCACAGACACGGACAAGAAAAGGCATTTCCATTATAGTGCCGGCCATGTGCGATCCCCAAAATGTGGAACGCGTATGGCCGGTGTCCGTGTTTTGCGTATCCGCAATTTGCAGACCGCAAAACACTTGCGAAAGTGTGAATGGACCCTAAGTGACTCTCCCAGTGTTACATCCCCTAGGACATATGAAGCACGGAGATTATTACTACCAAGATGCAGAACTTTACATTTGTCCACATTGAACCTAATTTGCCAAGTTGATACCCAATCACTGTTGATACCCAGTGTTCAAGTCAGCTTGTAGTTTATGGACATCTTCCATAGACTGCACAGTACTACATAGCTTAGTGTCATCTGCAAAAATAGATATGGTGCTATTAATCCCGTCCTCGATATCATTAATAAATAAATTAAATAATAGAGGGCCCAGCTCTGAACCTTGGGGTACACCACTTATAACCCGGGACTATTCTGAATAGGAATCATTGACCACAACTCTCTGGACACGGTCCTTCAGCCAGTTTTCAATCCAATTACAAACTTTACTTTCCAAGCCAATAGACCAGGGGTAGCCAACCTTACAGACACAAAGAGCCAAAAAAAACATCAACGTTTGACTACCAGGAGCCACAAGTTATACATTTACACACGAGTCACCGTATTTTCTACCCTATAAGACGCACCTAGTTTTAAACAAAGAAAAATAAGAGAACTTTTTTTTTCATCTGATCTTAGGTCTGATAAAATATTTTTTTTCTTATTTTTCATTAGCAGAGAAAAAATAAAAAATATATTTTTCATCAGACCTCAGATCAGATTCCTAAATCAGATCCCCAATCCTCATCTGACCTAAAATAAGATCCCCAAACCTCATCAGACCTCCAAATCAGACCCCCAATGCTCGGATCAGACAACACAAATCAGACTCCCAGTATCAGACCCTCAGTGCTCAGATCTCCCCTCCTCCAATACTCAGATCCCCCCCTATGCTCAGATCTGGCCCTCATGTTCATACCTGACCAACCCATGCTCAAACAAACCCCCCCCCCATACTCAGATCTGGCCCCCATGCTCAGATCTGACCCCCCCATGCGCAGATCAAGACCCCCATTGCTCAGATGAGGACCCCCATTGCTCAGATCAGGACCTCCCATGCTTAGATCAGGACCTCCCATGCTTAGATCAGACCCCTAATTCTCAGTTCTATCATTTAAAAAAATCGCTCTCCACTGTGACCTGATGAGCACAACGTCAGGTCATAGTACGTGTCTCCACGTACTACGTTCTCACACGTAGTGGAGAGTGAGCTGGAGCTGCAAAGTAGCAACAGTGCCCGATCAGGTAAAGAGACCCGATCATGGGGTGGAGAGTGACCGGCCTGACTGCTTCCCGGCTCCACAGCTAGAGCCGCACTTGAAGAAGCAAAGAGCCGCATGCGGCTCAAGAGCCACAGGTTGGGCACCTCTGCAATAGACCTTACTTTACCTATTAAACGTCTATGAGGTACAGTATCAAAAGCCTTTGCTAAATCCAGAAACACTACATCCACAGCTGCCCCTCTGTCCCGGCTACTACTCACCTCCTCATAAAAACAAATCAGGTTAGTCTGACAACTTCTGTCCTTGGTAAACCCATGTTGGTTATCACTTATAATATTATTTACAGTCGCATACTGTCACGGCTGTGTCATGGTTTTGTTGCTGTACGCCATGACACGCTTGATGTGCATGCTGTTGCCAGGGGCAACTGTCACGGACGGTGTACAGGGAACAAGGCAAAGCAACAAGCATAAATGACTCGCTGGATCCAAAAGCTAAGGAACAAAAGGGAGACCCCTGCAGAAGACCTGGCACTTTCCCTGGCTGCTCAGCCTATGCAAAGATCCGAATGGTGGAAGTTTGCATATCCACGTACCTTGACTATATAATCCCTGAGCACCCTACAATAGTGAGGGGACACGACCACCGGCTCCCTACACAAGATACGGAGGGAGTCAGGGTCACCTGGGATCCAGCAAACAGAAAATAACAGATAAATGTTCAAACACTTAGCTTTGTAGCAGACAGGAGAACAAGACCAGCATGCACACACACTCCAGGAAGAAGTATAAGCCGCCCAGAAAAGCATTCTGGGGAGGAATTTAAAGGGAAGCAATTAGTCCAACACATGACAGCTGAGAGAGGCTAACGAGATGAGCAACTGAACAGCACAACAAGAGAACTCAAGGAGGAGGTTCTGAAAGGCCTCTGTCAGAGCTTCTCAGCTGTCTGGTTGTGACAGCAACGTGTTGTTTTGCTGCATGTGTGTGCACTGCCCCTTATATCTTAGTTCCTTCCCTGTCTGGTGCTGGAGGGGTTAACTACCTGGCTGAGTGCGGCCACTAGGTTTATTTTGCCTGGGGCCTTTAGGCTGGAGTCAGTTGTCCTCCAGCCTTTGTTGGTGCTGGAGCTTTTCTAATGTCCGGTTTACTCCATCTGCCCAGTGCTTGAGGGCCACCTTGTGGAACATCAAGGTCTTTAGCAATGTCTCTCCTATGTTATCCCGGTGTCTCCTTCTCTTCACTACCCAACTTTATGTGTGGTGTCGTTTGTATGGGTAGGTGTTATGTCTGGTTGTTGTTACACGTCTGGCCCAGCATGTTTGCCAGTCATTCGCCTGACTATCTGTGTGTCCTCTGGAAGAGGGTGTCAGGGTTCCCCGGTTGGGGAACTACAAATCTGTACGCAGCTCTGCCTGGGGCCGCCATGCGTCCTGTGTGCATGGGGTACCATGTAGTAACTGGTGTGCTGGATACCTGGGCGTAGTTGTTTGTACTGTGTCCTGTATGGTGTGTGGGCACCAGTACTCATGCTTGGGTTCCAGTCGGTGTGGCTGCAGCAGGTGTGTTGTTCAGTGTGCTTACCTGCCGATCCAGTTGCTGCATACTGTCTCCACTTTTTCCTTACAGCTAGGCCGGTGGAGACTCCTGTTCGTCTGTGTCTGAGATGAACAGGTCATCTCAGCCCTTTATTTAAGGGGATTATCAGGGTCCTAGGTTCCTCAGTATGAGCCGCCCTACCACCCAGGTCCGCTCATACGGTAGGAGTTAGGGCGAGGGTTAGGGAAGCAATAGGAGGTGACCTGCTCCTTTATCCTGGCCTCAGGCCTAGTTGCTTTTCTACCGTGTCCACACCCCCCCACGGTGACACATACTCCTGTATATAGTCCCTTAAGAGTCCTTCAAACATTTTTCCCAAAACAGAAGTTAAACTAACTGGTCTATAATTATCTGTGGAGGACCTAAATCCTTTTTTGAATATGGGCACCACATTGTAGCCACTAGGTGGCAGTATCGCACAGTGATACAGCCTCCTACTGGTGTAAATTGTACAGGAGGCTCCGCAGTATCTTCTAAACTTCCCAGGCTGCTGGCAGTGAAGGAGGAGAGAACATGTCTGGCCATCCTCCTGCCCTCCCTGCTGTCAGAAAACTGGCTGATGGAGAGAAGGACTCCTCTGCGGTGCTGGGCTGATTTCTCAGGTGTGTGACAATAGTAAGGGGGAGAGAGAGTAGAGAGAAAAAGAGAAGGTGAGAAAGAGAATAGAGAGAGAGGAGGGGAGAGAGAAAAGAGAAAGAAGAGAGAAAAATAAAGAGGGAGGAGAGGGGGAGAGAGAATAGAGAAGGAGAGAAGAGAAAAGAGGGAGAGATGGGGGAGAAGATATAGTTAGAAGAGAGGGAGAGAAAGGGGGGGAAAGAGAGTGAGGAGAGAAAGTGAAAAGAGGGAGAGAGATGGGGAGAGAAGAGAGAGTGAGAACCAGTGGCGTACTAAGGGGCGGGGGCTCCACCCCGGGTGCCGGCTCTCAGGGGGGTGCCAGAGGCCAGAAGCAATGAGCACTTCCATTAATACAGATGGGAGCGCTCATTGCTGGAGCGCAGGGAGCTGTAGTCCTGCCACTCACCACTCAGCTCCCCGCGCTCCTCCCCTCCTTTAGGCTGCACCGAATGGTGAAGCAGGAAGACTTCTCCCGCTCCACCATTCAGCCTGCAGGCACAGATCGTGCTGCAGGATTGTGTGGGCGGAGCCTATAGCACGGAAATCTGCATAAGCCCCACCCACACAGTGCTGCAGAACGATCTGTGCCTGCAGGGAAGAGAGGTATGTGAGCTTCAGGAGCGGGGCAAGGTGAGTAGTTACTGTGTTTTTTTTTATACAGAGGGGGTACAGAGGGCTTTATTACTATGTAGGGGGCACAGAGGGCATTACTACTATGGAGGGAGCACAGAGGGCTTTATTACTATGGAGGGGGCACAGAGGGCATTACTACTATGGAGGGAGCACAGAGGGCATTACTAATGTAAAGGGGGCACAATGGGCATTTCTACTATGGAGGGGGCACAGAGTCAGAGGGCATTACTACAATGAAGGGGGCACAGAAGGCATTATTACTGTGAAGAGGGCACAGAGGGCATTACTAATGTGAAGGGGGCACAATGGGGATTTCTACTATGGAGGGGGCACAGAGGACATTACTAGCACAGTGGCCATTACTACTATTAAGGGGGAACAATGGGCATTATTACTGTGAAGGGGCACAATGGGCATTATTACTATGAAGGGGGCACAGTGGGCATTATTACTATAAAGGGTGCACAATAGGGATTATTACTATCAAGGGGGCATAATGGGAATTATTACTGTGAAGGGTTCACAGTGGGGATTATTACTGTAAAAGGGGCACAAAAAGGGCATTAAAACTGTGAAAGGGCACAATGTGGGCATAACTACTGTGAGGGGGCACACATCTGTACAAAACCACTATGAAGGTTGTACAATGAGGGAAATACTACTGTGAGGGGGTATAATTTTTTTTAAAGTATTGGGGGTGGGGGGGTGAAGGGGTGTCAGAGAAAGGACCCTCCCCAGGTGCCAAACACCCTAGGCTCGCCACTGGTGAGAGATGAAGATAAGAGAAAGTGAGAAAAGAAAGAAGAGGGAGAGAGAGTAAGAAGGGAGAGTGAGAGGAGAAGGAGAGAAGATAAACTGAGAAGAGAGAGGAGAGGGAGAGAAGACAGAAGAGAGTGGGAGATAAGAAAGAGAATGGAGATAGAGGGAGGAGGGAAGAGAGGAAGAGAGAGAGAGAGAAGAGAGAGAGAGGGATAGAGGGGAGATAGACAAGAGAGAGAGGGAGAGAGAGGAAGAGAGATGTTGAGAGAGAGAATAGAGAAAGAGGGGGAGAGAGGAGAAAGGCATAGAGAGGGGCGAAAATGGTTAAGACATTTAATGCTATGTTTAAAATAGGTGGCAACAACGACATATCGCACATTAATAGAGAATGAAGACATTTTCGTGAAGTTTTTGTATATGTCTCCGCCGGGCCCAGGAGTAAATCCTCTGTGCTGCAGTAAAACAATAGCATTAGCCCATTGTTAAGAGAACATTGAGCTGTTCTGATGCTCGGTGACAACCATTAGTCACTTTGATATCTCATTCTCCTGCTGTCACCGCTGCGCTGCTCATTTATCACCACCATTGTGAATCTGATGGAATTTAGTCCCATTTACTGTGTCAGTCTTATTTAGGCTCCTTAATCTCACAAGTGGCACTTCTAAAGACACAGAGCTCTACCGTATGTGATCAGGATTATACGTTATACGCAGGTTAGGAGTACTGTACATGTTACTTTCTGCCTGAGATAGCGCCTCTCGTATCCATGGGCCGCGTCCGGTATTGCAGCTCAGTCCCATTTACAGCTGGGGCATGTCATGAGCAGGAGTCTAATTAATTCCCAAAAACTTTTTGGATGCCCAAGTCACCTTAAAACTGAGCAATAACTAATCAACCTCACCATTCCTGGTACCAGTTATTACTGAGAAATCCCCATCATTTTCTCTGGTTCCCATACTCATTGAGCCAACATCCTTACTTTGTCAGAGATGCAAATTCTGGGTGTCAGGTCAATGGAACATTGTTCTGCAGAGAAGAGTTACTGACCACTGTAATCACACTTACGTGTATTTCCTTAGTACTTTTAATCACTAAGGATTACTCACACACACTAGTGCCCTTGATCACTGAGTCTTCCTGGAGCTTTTAATCTCTATATGGCCACCCTCATTTTTCCTGGTGTTCGTAATTCCTGAACATTCACCTAGGTTTCTTGATGCTCATAATCACTCATCGATCACCCTCACTTTCCTGGTGCTCATACTCACTAACCCATCACTTAGTCTTCTTGGTGCTTTTAATCCCTAAGTGATCATCCATAATTTTTCCTGGTGCTAATAACTACTGAGCATTTAATCTTACTTTCTAGATGCTCATAATCACTCATCAATCACCCTCACTTTTCTGGTGCTCATAATCACTAAGCCATCACCTTCCTTTCACTGGTGATCACAATTTTTTTTTTACTCCCAGTCTCCTTGGTGCTTTTAATCACTGAATGTACACTGGTTTCCCTGAAGTTCATAACCATGAGTTAAACCTCACCTTCCCTGGTGCTCATAATTACTGATTGCTCACTGACCCCGGTACTTTCACAAAATGACCAAATGCTCAAAATCAGCAGATATTTAGTGTCCTCAATTTTTTTGGTGCTAACAGCCTTCACTTTCTCTAATGCTTATAATCACTGAAGGTTCACACTCACTCTTCTTGGTGCTCATGATCACTGGACAATCTCTCCCACTTTTCGTGGTGCACATAATCACTGATTGACTGCTGTCAAGTGCTGTCACTTTTCTTGGTGCTCATGATCACTAAGTAATCTGCAGCACACTGGCCCACAGAGCAAGTCGTGGAGAGGATGGGAGCGGTGGGGGTGGCAATGAGGGTGGTCGTAGTCCTCGTGTTCCAGAGCTCTTCCAGGCTACGTGTGCAGTGAAGAGAGGAGCACAACCATTCATCCTCTTGGGGCATACCCTAGATATTGGGGTCTCCTGCCTGGAAATGGCTGGGGTGCCATTGATGTTAACTGAGCAGTGGGGTGCCAGGCAGGGGAATGGGGTTTCGGCTTGAGAATGGAGACCAATGACCAGGCTTGCTTGGTTGTAGTAAGAATAAAGTCTCTCTTTTACTGAATAGATGATGGGGGTCACAGTAGGCACAGTTCTCTAGTATTGCACAGAGTAGGCTTTTGCCAAAGGCTTTATATAGGGGATGTGCAATATGATGGCCCGCTCCAAGTCTCTCTCTAGAGATTCAAGCAATCCTCCCAAATGACCAAAGGTGTCTCTCAATAATTCTCTGCAGTGCCGAATTGCAGGGTGAAGTCCTAGATTGGATGGCCAATCCATCTCAATAGTGTGACTGGTGCCAAAAGCAATTAACCCTAACAACATGAAGTGAAGTCTACAGCCATATGCATGTTTTACCTGTCCTTTACCATCTCAGTCCAAGCACGGCCCTTTATGGCCCTCAACCTTCTGCAATAATTCAGTGCTTCTTTCCTCAGAGGTTAATCCCTAGCAGAGTTGCTTTTTTTTGGTAGTTTTCACTCTTAGGGATGGTGCTTTCCTGGAAAGGGCTTCTGTCTTGGCCTACTTGTCAGCAGCACACACCAAACAGGTCTTCACTCTAGCTTGCTTACCGGCAACTAACACTAAAGACTGTTAACCATTTCCTCCCATACATAAACTTTTTGGGTTACATAGTGCATAGATCATAGCATCACAGTAAATACTTCAACAGCTTTAGTAATGAAACATAACATTCACTCTTTAGCAGTGAACCATAGCATTAACTCTTTATAAGTAAACCCTCGGGTCACTGCAAACCAGTCTCACTTTACTTGGTGTTCCCAATCACTAGGTGATCACCCCAATATGAGATCACCCTATGTCCCTGAATGTTCACACTCCCTCTTAAATCTCCCTGGTGCTCATAATCACTAGGTCATCACTCTCAGTTCCTGGTACTTCCCCACCTGGCACTTTTAATCATCTTCACAAAGCCTGGCCATTAGAGGCATTAAAGGGATTTTCTGAAATGTTAATACTGATGACCTATCCTCTGGATAGTTTATTAGTATGTGATCAGTGGGGGTCTGACACACGGGACTCCTGCCGATCAGCTGTTTGAGAGGGCACCAGTACTCCTGTGAGCGGCGCAGCCTTCTCGCTGCTTTCCCTAGGTCGAGTGACGTCACATTTATCAGTCACATGGCGTAGGCGCAGCTCAGCCCCATAGAAGAGCGGTGCCACAGGAGCGCTGGTGCCTTCTCAAACAGCTGATCAGCAGGGGTCCTGGGTGTCAGACCCCCACCGATCAGATACTGATGGCCTATGGCCCACGTCATCAGTATCAAAATCTCAGAAAACCCTTTTAATATTCCTAGTTTTATTAATAAGCTTTTACGTATCTACTGCCCAGATGGCATCCATTATGTTGAAGGTATCCTCATCTACTGTCGATCTCATCCACTCATTCTATATTTTCTCATCTTCATTTCTTTCTTGAAGTTTTCCCACTGAAGTAATTGCCCTTATTGGCTCAGTGGTTAGCACTGGTGCCTTGCAGCACTCTGGTTTGATTCTGACCAAGGCCAACATCTACATGGAGTTTGTATGTTCTTCAGGTGTTTGTGTGGGGTTCCTCAAGGTTCTCTGGGTTTCTTCCCACACTCCAAGGACATACTGATAGAGAACTCAGATTGTGAGCCCAACTGGGGACAGCCCGATGCTAATGTCTGTAAAGCGCTGCGAAATATAGCAGCACTATGTAAGTGCATAAAGTAATATTGCGGACATATGAGGGATTGAGCTCTAGATTCATGTCTATCAAACAATAACTACAGAGACAGGTTTGCAGGGCCACTTATTTATCGCACCTCATCTACAGTATTAAATACACAGCTGTGGTCAGCAAGCATTTCCTTACACTTTACAGCTACTTCTGAGTATATCTCCAGCTCAAATGCCTCCGGGACCTTGAAGGTTTCTTGGAATTTCTTTGACTATTGTGATATTTTCCCATGCATAACAGAATGAGTTTAATTCAAGCAGATTCATCTTAACTAAAGAGGACTGCAAAATGAAATAAACATTAGTATAATTTCATCTTAATGGATTTCTCATCCAGTATCTTCTGCTCCATCCCGCTCCCTTGATAATTTCTGTCAATTGCATCTTCTCACAAAAACCATTCTTCATGGTAATTAAGACCTAATTATGCCTATCATTGTGTATCCATCCAGACTCTCATTTCTTCTACTTGACTCACACCATTACTGGAAAAAGGCTTCAAAAGGGTTAAAGCACAGGACATGAAGGAAGTCGCTTTAACAAAGTGTTGATCAGTTTGGGTTTTGGATTCATTGACAAAATCCAGATCAGTTTTCAGATACTGGTTCAGTTTCCAGGCTCTGGATCAGTCTTAAGGTTTTGGTTCATTATCTTAGCCAGTCTTCAGGTTGCAGATAAATCCTTAGGTTCTAGATCAGTCTTTAGGTTTTGGTTTATTCTTCATTTTCTGGATTAGTGTTCAGTGTCTTCATCAGTCTTTAGATTTTGGACCCATCTTCAGGTTCTGGATTAGTCTTTACGATCTAGATTAGTCATTTGGTTCTGGTTTACCCTTCAGGTTCTGGCTCAGTCTTCAGGTTCTGGATAAGCGTTCAGTTTCTTTGCTAATCTTTATGTTTTAGACCGGTCACCTGGTTTTGCATCAGTCTTCAAACTCTAGATTAGGCTACTTTCACACTCGCGTTTGGTGCGGATACGTCACGGATCTTCACAGACTGATACGTTCAGATAATACAACCGTCTGCATTCGTTCAGAACAGATCCATTTGTATTATCTTTAACATAGCCAAGAAGGATCCGTCTTGAACATCATTGAAAGTCAATAGAGGACGGATCCGTTTACTATTCTGCCAGATTGTGTCATAGAAAACGGATCCGTCCCCATTGACTTACATTGTGTGCCAGGATCCCTTTGGCTCAGTCTTGTCAGATGGACAAAGCGGAATGGAGACAGAATAGAGACGAACTGAATGGAGACGAACTGATGCATTCTGAGTGGATCCTTATCCATTCAGAATGCATTAGGGCAAAACTGATCCGTTTTGGACCGCTTGTGAGAGTCCTGAACAGTTCTCACAAACGGGAAGCCAAAACTCCAGTCTGAAAGTAGCCTTAGTTTAAAGTTCTGGTTTAGTCTTCAGGTGCTGGATCAGTCTTTAAGTTCTTGATCAATCTACAGTTTCTGAATCAGCTTTCAAATTTAGTTCAGTCTCCAGGTTTTGGATCAGACTTTAGCTTGTGGTTTAGTCTTTAGTTTCTAGATCAGCATTTAGTTTTTGGACCAGTCTCTGAGCTCTGGATTAGTCTTCAATTTCTGAATTAGTCTTCAGTTTCTGGTTAGGTCTTCGTGTTTTGGTTCAGTCTTCAGATTCTGGATCAGTCTTTATGGTCTGGTTTAGTGTTTAGGTTCTGTATCAATCTTCAGGTTCTGCATCAGTCTTTAGCTTCTGGTTTAGTCTTCAGGTTCTGGATCAGTCTTACATTCTGGTTTATGTTCAGGTTCTGGATCAATCGTCAGGTTCTGGATCAGTCTTTATCTTCTGGTTTGGTTTTCAAGTTCTGGATCAGTCTTACATTCTGATTTAGTCTTCAGGTTCTGTATCAATCTTCAGGTTCCGGATCAGTCTTTAGTTTCTGGCCTAGTCTTCAGGTTCTGGATCAGTCTTACATTCTGATTTAGTCTTCAGGTTCTGGGTCAATCTTAAGGTTCTGGATCTGTCTTTAGCTTTTGGTTTAGTCTTCAGGTTCCGTATCAATGCTTGGGGTCTGGTTTAGTCTTCAGGTTCTATATCAATCTTCAGGTTGTGGACCAGTCTTAGGTTCTGGCTCAGTCTTTGTCTTATGGATCACACCTCAAGTTCTTCATGAATGAAGTTTTAATATATTAAATTACATTACACCTAGAGGCTCAGCTCTCTCTGAAACTGCTGTGCCCCCTGTACTTTGATTGACAGGGCCAGGCAGTAAAAAACTCATCACACCTGGCCATGTCAATTAAAGTAAAGAGGGCATGGCAAATGCAGTGAGAGCAGAGTCTCTAGGTAATGGTATCACCCCCGTTGCTCCTAGAGGCTCATTTGCATATAATAAAACATCATATGCGCGGGCACATATGAACATGGGACCAACACAGATGCCTTCAGCTGCCGAGCGCACATGTAACAGGTCAGCCAGTGTCATAGGTACAAATCTGCTGACAGATGCCTTTTAAGCCAGACTAGTAAAAGCCAAAAATGAACTTGGTAGAGAGAACTCTACTGGACCGCACACTATAGCACTCCCTTTTTCCCGTGGCTTTATTAACGCTTTGGTTCTCTATGCATGTTGGTTGTCAGGAACATAATTCTTGAATAATATATAGAAAAACATGGATGGAAAGAATGTACAGAAGGTTGCAGGTAATAGTACATCTTAGGTCTCATGCACAAAACTGTATTCTAGGTCAGCGTCCGATCCGCATTTTTTTGCGGATTGCACGCAGACCCATTTATTTCTATGGGTCTGCAAAAACTGCGGAGAGCACACAATATCATTCATGTGCTGTCTGCATCCACGTGGCTGTTTTGCAGACAAGTTTGGGCATTTCTATAATAAAATTGTGGCATGCACATGGACGGGATCCACGATTTGCGGACCTCCAAAGCAGTCACTGTCGTATGTATGAGGCCTTAAAGTCAACAGGTAGCCCCAAAGTCAGCTGTGGTCAGAATAACGGTAGAATCCAAAGGGTGGTAGGATTTCTCGACATATACTTATGATGGATGTATTCCAATGATACCACTTTGTAGCCATACCATGGCATCCGTTGCCCGTATTCTCTCATGTTAAAAAAAAAATTGCACAGTATACATATTTTTTTGTTTACTGCGTCCTTTTGCACTATTCCATACAAAAGAAAAAATTTATACCACCACAATGGAGGCCAAAAAGACATAAGGGGGCATATGGATGCAGTCATACTTCATATATCTATCATGGAATATTTTCAAAAATAATCACCTCTTTTGTCCAGTGATGTCATCACCAAATATCAGGATATCATTCACTACATTTTTCATACACTTTCAAGGTTTTGATGCATACCTGCACTATATGCAGGAGACTAATGAGATTCTTACCTGTGTTAAATCTTCAGAAGGCCTGTAGCTCCCGTCTGTCCAGTCCGTTTCCTCGGGCCATGCTTGTGTGGCAGCCAAGAAGAACACCATACAAGCTACAACGATATTCATTTTTAACAGTTCTGATCTTCTGGGACCCACAGGTGAGATATTGCCTTGAAAACAGATTTTCCTTTAGAAGTTTCAAAAAGCTGTATAAAATTCTAAATAAGCAAGTACATATCTACCTTTCCATCAATACAGAGTGGTGAAGTATATCAAGTGAGGGCAACTGTAGTGTCATTGGGCCCATACATGGGGAACATCATCAATCTTCAAAAGAAGATGCCAATCTCAAACCCTACTGTAGGAGCTGCCCATGTGTGCTACTTATGTTGTATAAAAATGTTAGCAATAAGGTAGAACGGAGCACCGTAGAGCTTAAAAAAACTAAAAGTTCACTGTTTCTTTTGAGCTTTAAAAGAGGCAAATATTTTTGTCTAATATTTTTTTTTATACAAAAAAACCCATAGTTAGGAATAATACAGTAAACTGATTTACATTTCCTTCAGCTTTTATGTTTATCTACCACATTTTGAAAGTGAAATTCAAAAATCTTTTTTTTATATAAATTTTTGCCCATCGGGAGCACAATTCAGCAGCAAGATTTGCTTGTAATGATAATAATTGAAATGATTTCCAATCAAAAGTTTACCCAAATAAATACAAATCTATCCAAGTGAGCAATTTTTTGCACAGAAAAAAAGTTAAAAGTAAGGCTTTGTGCACGAATCCGTGTATTTTCTGCCAGGATCAGATCTGTGAGATGAAGAAAGGCTTAAATGGGGTTGTCTGGTTCCAAATGTAGATGATCCATCCTCAAGGAAGGTCATCAATATCAAATTGTCAGGGGTCCAACACCTGGCATCTCCACCAATCAGCTGTTCTGGACAGCCGCCGTTCCAGAAACTACACAGTGCACGGAAGGAGTTGCAGAAGGCTCCGTAAACACCTTTTACGGAAATGTCTGCTTCCAGCTCCGTACACTATATCGTTTCTGGCACTGCAGCTGCCCGAAAACATTTGATGAGTGGGTACTGGATCCCCACTGATCTGATATTGATGAACGACGCTAGCTTTAGGATGGGTCATCAATATCTGTAGGTTGGAGAATCCATTTAACCCTTTCAGTACCGGGCCACTTTTCACCTTAAATCCCAGGCAGATTTTTGCAAATCTGACATTTGTCACATTATGTGGTAATGACTTTGGAACGCTTTTACTTATCCAAGCCATTCTGAGATTGTTTTCTCATGACACATTGTACTTCATGACAGTGGTAAATTTGAGTTGATATATTTCACCTTTATTTATAAAATAATCCCAAATTTATCCAAAATTTAGAAAAATTCCAAATATTCTAAATTTGAATTTCTGTACTTTTAAGACAGATAGTAATACCTCATAAAATGGTTATCAATCAACATTCCCCATATGTCTGCTTTATGTTGGCATAATTTTGTAAGTGTCATTTTATTTTTTTAGGACGTTAGAAGGCTTAGAAGTTTAGAAGCTATTTTTCAAATTTTCAACAAAATTTTCTAAACCATTTTTTTAAGCACCAATTCAGTTATAAAGTGATTTTGAGGGGCTTACCTAATGGAAACCACCTATAAATGACTCCATTTTAGAAACTATAACCCTCAAATATTCAAAACTGATGTTACAAACTTTGTTAACCCTTGAGGTGTTCCACAAGAATTAAAGGAAAATGGAGGTGAAATTTCAAAATTTCACTTTTTTTGTAATTTTTTATGTTAATCATTTTTTTATTGCAACACAGCAAGGGTTAACAGCAAAATAAACCTCAATATATATTACTCTGATTCTGCAATTTATAGAAATACCCCATATGTGGTGGTAAAATGCTCTATGGGCATGTTGCAGTGGTCAGAAGGAAAGGAGCGCCATATGGATTTTGGAGGCAGATTTTGCTAGAATGGTTTTCAGGCACCATTTTGTACTTGAAGGGACCCTGACGTACCCCTACAGTGGAAACACTCAAAAAGTGACCCTATTTTGGAAGCTAAACCCCTTAAAGAATATATTAAAGAGGTACTGAGCACTTTGACCCCCTAAGCGTTTTACTGAATTTGGAAACACTTGGCTGTAAAAATGAAAAGTGTCGTTTCTTCCAATAAAATGTTGCTTTATCCCCAAAGTTTTCATTTTCACAAGGGGTAACAGAAGAAAAAGCACCCCATAATTTGTTACCCATTTTCTCCTGAATACGGCAACACCCCATATGTGGTGGTAAACTGCTGTGGGGGCACATGGCAGGACTCAGAAAGGAAGGAGTGCCATATGGATTTTGCAGCGCAGATTTTGATGGATAGGTTTATGGGTGCCATTGGCTTTTATTTTTTAAGTGATTGTCTTATGTGGGGGCAAATTTTTTGCAGGATAAGGTGACGGTTTTATTTGTACCATTTTGGGGTACATAAGACATTTTGATCGCTTGGTATTAAACTTTTTGTGAGGCAAGGTGAAAAAAATGGCTGTTTTGGCATAGTTTTTTTTAACATTTTTTTTACAGCATTCACCTGAGGGGGCATATAATGTGATATTTTTATAGATCAGGTTGTTACAGACGCGGCGATACCTAATATGTCTATCATTTTTATTTTTGTTAAGTTTTACACAGTGAAATCATTTTTGAACAGAATAAAATCTTGTTTTTGTGTTGCCATTTTCTGAGAGCCCTATTTTTTTTATTTTTTGGGCTTAGGTAGGGGCTAATTGTCTTAGTTAGGGGCTGATTTTTTGCGGGATGAGATAATGGTTTGATTGGTACCATTTTGGGGTACATAAGACTTTTTGATCACTTGGTATTACACTTTTTGTGAGGCAAGGTGACTAGAAAACTTTTTTTTTTTTTTACGGCGTTCATCTGATGGAGTGGATCATGTGATATTTTTATAGAGCCGGTCGATACAGACGTGACTATAACTAATATGTCTACTTTTCTTTTTTTCCAATTTCTTTTTTTTTACTTTATTTTGGGAAAAGGCAGCATTTTTTTTTACTTGAAGAAATCGCCTGCCCGATTTTAATTCTTTTTTTTTAAACTTTTTTTTTTAAACTTTTTTTTTCACTTGATTTTTTGTCCCATTTTGGGACTTTAACTTTTGGGGGTCTGATCCCCTTTACAATGCATTACAATATTTCTGTTTAGTAATGCATTGGCTGTAAGTATATTACCAGTGTAATACACTTACAGCCTGCTTGCCTGTGAGATCCAGGCTGGATCTCACAGGCTGTCACGAAAGGCAGCTATGATGCCTAAGGAAGGCATCGGGCTACCTTCCCTGCCATCGGGTCCCCGTCACAGCAGCGCGGGGACCAGATGGACACCCTGCACCCAGCAGGATACCGCACGTGCCGCGGTCAGCGCTGACTGTGGCAGTGCAAGGGTTCACCGATGCCGGCACATACAGCAGGGGTCCGGCTATCAGTGACTGCCAGACCCCTGCAGCTGATTGGGCAGGTGCAGCTCCTGCAGGCGCCCGCCCGATCAGAACGCCGTAGCTGCACGACGCTGGGATTTCTGTCCCAGTTTCCAGCGCCGTACATGTACGGTGCTGGTATCCTATGGGTTAAGTTTGATTCTGGGGAAAGATCGCATGGGGCGGGATCTGTTCCCATGATTGGCAATAAATACATGGCCGTGGGCATGAACACTATGACTGGGTTCATCTAGGGACATTATTCTGTCAGTCAATGCAAAAACACCCAAGAAATACTAAAATTATACATTTGTGTTGAAAATTGCATATAGTTTTTCATGCAGTGCTTTCAATATCCTAATATACTCTTGTATATACTGAGCATTAACCTAAAAAAAGTGAACAAAACTAAAAAAAAAAGAAAAGAAAAATGAAGCAAAAAACGAACAAAAACATATTCCAAATGTACAAAAAAAAGTCAAGGGGGTGTAAAAAAGGATTCTATCAGCCTAAAACAGAAATAAATTACCATATTACAGGTAACCCTATTTTTTACTTGTTATAGCCTACAGGTGCTCTATCATGATGATGATGATTATTATTATTATATAGAATACAGCACCAGACACATCAATGTCCTAAGCTATGAAGAGTCAAAAAACAAGTTCTGTGTCGTTGCTCTGGGTTCCTGTTTAGAACCTATACACCAGAGGTTCCCAAACTGTTGTTAAAATACAACTCTCAGCATGGTCCTCTTAGCCTTCAATCCTGAAATTTAGGCAATAAAGGTCTTCCATACTCACTGTTAAAGGCAGCAGGTTCCAGAGCTGAATGACTCCTGGTGGGACCTTCTCCCTTTTTATATTCCCAATGACCAACAAGCCTGATTTGCTTAAAGCAAATAAACCCGAGAAGGTTTCATCACAAACAAGGAACAATGGAAACTTCCGTGTATTCCTTCTAATCAATATTTGATCAAGTCTTCTCTGTCTCCATCCTTGTCATGTCTAGAATTTTTGAATTGCACCTTGTATGTGTTTCCAAAGTGGACAACTCTACTAATAAATCCGATTACACCTGGCCATCGCGTCATCATGGACTGACTCTTTCGATAGGAATTGTTTGCAAAGGTTAAATTAAGTTTCCCCTCTTCCCTCCTGGTTCCATTGACTTGTTAAAGTCATTCATGGGGTCATTGATCAAAGCTTGAAATGTCAACATTGCTCTTGTGGTCTAGTCTTCCATTGAGTATATACAGGGATGAGGAGGATTCCATGGAAAAAAAAAAGTACCTGGTTTGATGAAACCTGGAGTGTGGATGGGTTTTGTGAATCTGAGCAGCCTTTATGCCTGGTGGTGCCCCACTATCAAAAATTGTTGATACAAGTTGATAGGATATGATTTGTTTGCATTTGGAACAATGACAGATGAAGAGGAAATTGGACGTGCTTCGTACAGGCACCGCAGACCACATCAAGGAAGTCTGACAGTCCACTATCCATATTTAATTTGTAACTGAGCTACCAGGAAAAATACAAGTGCTGCAAAGAAAAAAAAAACAACAAAAAAAACCCCCACTTATAACAACTTCCCCGAGGTTACAAAAGGATAATTTACATAGTAGCTGCCTTTAACATACTTCTTAAGTATCTTCTATAAATCACAAAATGATAAAGAACATTTATACATTGCTGGATACACACCCCTCAACATTGAAAATGCAACATGAAGAAGGAAAAGTCATGGAATTCTGAAAATCACAGGATCGATATAAATAGTAATGATAGGCAAATTATAAAAAATGGAAACAAAACATTCAAAACATCTCGTTTAGTGTTGGGCGAGCATGCTCGGCCAAACACAAATTTTACTCGAGCATCGTGATGCTCGGCACATCGGGGTGTTCAGCCGAATACCACGTGTGCTCGAGTCTCTTCCCCGCACGTTTGTTGGCTGCTACACAGCCAATAAACATGCAGGTAAATACTGCCATTCACTGTAATGCCGTATGGCATTACAGTGATTGGATGGCCGGAACGCGTCATCGGGTGCTATATAGCACCCGATGATACGTGTTCGGCTCAGTGTTAGTCAGGGAGAGCTGCAGACAGCAACATTATCTGCGCTACATCTCCTGTGTAACGTGTGCGCAGCCTAAAAATATCTGTGACATCCAGTGTACTTTTTCCGTAGACGGTGTCCGCTGCGGACAGTTACATTACCTGCGCTACATCTCCAGTATAACATTAGCACATCTAAAATATCTGTGACATCCAGTGTACTTTTTCTGTAGACGTGTCCGCTGTAGACAGATACATTACCTTCGCTACATCTCCAGTATAATGTTAGCGCATCTGAAATATCAGTGACATTCAGTGTAATTTTTTTGCTGCTGGTGACAGCGACATTACTTGCACTATACCTCCTGTTTAACGTGTGCGCATCCTAAAAATATCTGACATTCTGTGTACTTTATTTGCGCATACACCTACAAAAACTTGCGCTACTGTACATGTGACATACTTGCAAGCATATATACCATTTTCCATTTAATATGCGCATGGCGAGCAGTAAAGAGGAGCAGCAGATGGGGAGGTGGCCGTGCTGCTTATGGTGCACGCAGAAGCCGTGGCCCTGGGCGCGGTGAAACTGTGTCTGCTGCCAGAGCACAAGAAACACACTCATCCATAATACCTAGCTTCATGTCCCAGTTTGCAGGGTGGCGTAGGACACCACTCTCAAAGTCAGACCAGTGCGACCAGGTGATCGATTGGATTGCAGCAGATAATGCTCCAGTCGGTTAAGCACCACCCTGTTTTCCACAAACTCCAGTCTCAGTAGACAAGAGTCTGGTCAACAGAATCCTCACCCTTATACTTCTTCAACCCACCATGGAGAGTCTTGGCAAACAAGTGATCCCACACTCGGATATTCCAAGGAGCTGTTTTCATCGCCAATACTTAATTTGGACCTCTCGTCAAGCCTGCTTGAAGAGGGACATGAGGAGATCTTGTGCCCTGATTCCAAAACTCTGGAGCATCCACAGTCAGAAGAAGATGACGGTGGGGAACGGCAATTAGTGTTTCACGAGGTGGATGTTGATGATGAGACACAGTTGCCAATAAGTCAACCGCAATTAGTGTCTCAAGAGGTTGATGATGAGGATGAGACACAGTTGTCAATAAGTGAGGTTGTTGTTAGGTCAACAAGTCGGGAGGATGAGCAAAGTGAGAAAGTGGAAGAGGAGGTGGTGGACGATGAAGTCACTGACCCAACCTGGGAAGGTGGCAAGCCGAGGGAGGACAGCAGTACAGAGGGGGAGGAATCCACAGCACCGCAACAGGCTGGAAGAGGCAGTGGAGTGTCAAAACGGAGAAGGCGGGCCACACCAAACAGGCCCGCAACTGTTCCCCTGGAGCATCCCCTTGCGGCAATCTTCCTTGCCAAGGGGTAGGTGTTCCACAGTCTGGTGTTTTTTTGAGGAAGCTGCGGACGATAAAAGAATTGTCATTTGCAACCTGTGCCGTACAAAAATGAGCAGGGACGTGAACACTAGCAACCTCACCACCACCAGCATGATCCGCCACATGGCATCAAAGCACCCTAATAGGTGGGCTGAACGCCTGGGTCCACAACCAGTGTCTGTGGGTCACACCACTGCCTCCTCTTCCTTTGTGTTACGTGCTGGCCAATCCCCTGTCCAAGACGTAGACCTGGATGCCTCCCGCCATGCACCTGGACCTTCGCAAGCACCATCAGCTAGCACATCCACTTCTGTGTCCCAGCACAGCGTACAGATGTCTATACCAAAGGCCTTTGAACGAAATAGCAAATACCTAGTCACCCACCCACAGGCCATAGCACTAAATGCACACCTTTCCAAATTGCTGACCTTGGAAATGTTGCCATTTAGGCTTGTGGACACTGAGGCTTTCCGCAGCCTACTCAAATTTGCCTGAGCTACTGGTGAAGGTGTGCCGCGTGTGTGCCCATTTCCGCAAGTCATCGACAGCTTCCGCCGGTCTGGCAACGCTGCAGCAGCAATTGAAATTGTCAGCTCACTGACTGTTGTGCGCTGGAACTCCACGTTCCACATGTTGGCCAGGCTTTGTGAGCAGCAGAGGGCAGTAGTGGAATACCAGCTGCAACATGGTCGTTGCCTGTCCAGTCAGCTTCCGCTCATTACAAGCGACGAGTGGGCATGGATGTCTGACCTCTGTGAGGTTTTACGCAACTTTGATGAATCAACACAGATGGTTAGCGGTGATAACGCTATTATCAGCGTGACCATCCCACTTCTGTGTCTAAGAAAGTACACAGGGTGATAGCCTGAAAAGGGTATATGATTCAATCTCCCTTTTCTAGTCGTCCTCCTCCATTATATCAACATGCTTATTAGGCTGCCCTCAACCCTAATGTTTTAGAGGGTCAGCTCAGCAGCAGGCCCTCACCCCTAATGGTTTAGAGGGTCACCAGCAGGCCCTCACCCCTATTGTTTTAGAGGGTCACCAGCAGGCCCTCAACCATAATGTTTTTGAGGGTCACCAGCAGGCCCTTAACCATAATGTTTTAGAGGGTCAGCTCGGCAGCAGACCCTCGCCCACACCTTTTTTTAGATGGTCAGCTTGGCAGCAGGCCCTCACTCCTAATGTGTTAGATGGTCAGCTCAGCAGCAGACCCTCACCCCTAATTTTTTAGATGGTCAGATCAGCAGCAGGCCCTCGCCCCTAATGTTTTAGAGGGTCACCAGCAGGCCTTTGCTCCTAATGTTTTTGAGGGTCAACAGCAGGCCATCAATCATAATTTTTCAAGGGTGCGTATGATGCCCTCTTTTATGTGTAATAAAGAGTGCAATGGAGTGCTGGTTCCTTGTAATTTTTGGCAGCCCTTTCCCTAAGTGCATAGGCTTTATGAGTGTAGGAGTCCCACTACCTGAACAATTGTACCACAATGTGAATGAGGCCCTCCATTATGTGATATACAGGTTGTATCGGAGTGCCTTTTCCTTGTAATTTTTGGCAGCACTTGCACTTTATATACAAGTAAATATACAGGAAAGAATGTTTCCTAACAATTTTTCCTCTAAAATAGATTTTATCTTCGGTTTTGTGCGTATTATTGTCAGTCTGTAAAAGCGGCGTACTGCTCGGACAACATCGTTCCCAGCAGTGACCTGGGAGTCCAAGGTGCATCCAGACATCCTCCCCATGCTGTTCCCGCATTTCCATCAATTTATGACCTTTTCCTATGAACCAGACACCCTCCCCTCTTCAGAGCAAGGAGTGCCTGGTTTAATGCTCAGATCCTCCTATTGACTTCCATTGTGCTCGGGTGCTCGGTAGAGCACCTGAGCATCCCAAGGTGTTCTACTCGAGCACCCAAGCACTTTGGTGCTTGACCAACACTAATCTCGATTGGTTCAGTACGAAGTATAAGCACCACGTGCAGAAATACATGCACTTACACGCCTTGGAAAACTATCAATGAGGTTATTAATGATAGTCTGAGGAATGTTCTGCCACTGTAAATGCACTTGGACACACAAATCATCAAGATCTGCTGCTGGCAGCTTCCTTTCCAATTACTAACCAATGACATCCCAGATGTGCTTGATGTGAGACAAGTCTGGAGATGCTGCATGCCATGGTAGCACGTTTAGGT
Organism: Bufo gargarizans; assembly: GCF_014858855.1. Lineage (NCBI taxonomy): Eukaryota > Metazoa > Chordata > Amphibia > Anura > Bufonidae > Bufo > Bufo gargarizans. Next base: position 478,068,039 of record NC_058084.1, on the reverse strand, counting down.
CATACAGGCATGCAGGGCCGTCTTTAATATTGATTGGACCCTGGGCAAAAATTTACTTGGGCCCCCTGGATCCCGCCTTCCCACACCTTAGCAGGCAATCACCCCCTCCACCACAACACACACACAAAAAATCCACACACCTGGTAGAGTACAGGGAATGACTGTAAATACTTCCAGTTCTGAAGACTCCAGCGGCTCAGGATCAGTGTTCTGGGCAGCTGGGCTCAGGCTGGAAGTGGGCACCGCTCTGCAGGAAGGAGACCAGGGCTCGGCTCACCCTAGTGTTACAGTGCACCCCAGCACCACACAGTATGCAGTATAGCACCCTATAGTATACAGCACCACACAGTATGCAGTATAGCACCCCACACTATACAGTACCCCACAGTATATAGTATAGCAGCCCACAGTATACAACACCTCACAGTATACCTCACAGTATACAACACCTCACTGTATACAGCACCCCAAACTATACATGATACAGCCCCCCACACTATACAGTACAGCAGTATAGCACTCCACACTATACCGCACCCACAGTATACAGACCCCCACAATATACAGTACAGCAGTATAGCACTCCACAATATACAGCCCCCCACACTATACAGCCCCCCCCACACTATACAGGCCCCCCCACAGTATACAGCCCCCCACAGTATACAGGTCCCCACACAGTATACAGGCCCTCACACAGTATATAGCCCCCTACAGTATACAGACCCCCAAACAGTATACAGCCCACCACACAGTATACAGCCCCCCCACACAGTATACAGCCCACCACACAGTATACAGCCCACCACAGTATACAGGCCCCCAAACAGTATACAGGCCCCCACACAGTATACAGACCCCCACACAGTATACAGCCCCCCCCACACAGTATACAGCCCCACCACACAGTATATAGCCCCACCACACAGTATACAGCCCACCACACAGTATACAGCCCACCACACAGTATAAGGCCCCCCACAGTATACAGCCCCCCCCCACAGTATACAGCCCACCACACAGTATAAGGCCCCCACACAGTATACAGCCCACCACACAGTATACAGCCCACCACACAGTATACAGCCACCACAGTATACATGCCCACCACAGTATACAGCCCCACACAGTATACAGCCCACCACACAGTATACAGCCCACCACACAGTATACAGGCCCCCACACAGTATACAGGCCCCCACACAGTATGCAGCCCACCACACAGTATACAACCCACCAAACAGTATACAACCCACCAAACAGTATACAGGCCCCCACACAGTATACAGGCCCCCACACAGTATACAGCCCAACACACAGTATACAGCCCACCACACAGTATACAGGCCCCCACAGTATACAGGCCCCCCACAGTATACAGGCCCCCCACAGTATACAGCCCAACACAGTATACAGCCCACCACACAGTATACAGTCCCACACAATATACAGCCCCCCACAGTATACAGGCCCCCACACAATATACAGCACCCCACTATACAGTAGTTTACAGTATATTAACATAACAGCCCCTGTCACCTTTTTCTGATGTAATCTTCACACAAAAAAGCTCCACAGTTAACTTCTGCAATACTCCTGATAGGACCTGTGATGACCTCATAGCCATGTGACCAGTAATTGCTAGGTTACTGGTCACATGATGATGATGTCATTAAGGTCCTAGATCACAACGTTAAAGTACACAGACAGCTTGACACCCGGGGCAGTAGCTAGCAGGGCTCAAGAGGCAGCTGCCTTGGGCCCCCCAGGAGCAACCTGGCCCGGGGCAGCTGCCCCTTTTGCCCCTTGGTAAAGACGGCCCTGCGGGCATGATCAACTTGCAGCCTGGAGTGGTCCTGTTGGAAAATGGCCTCTGAAACATTTTGGACCGATGGCCGTACCACTGGTTCCATGACAAATCAATGGAATGCCGAGCTATTAGTGTACCTGAAATGAAGACTAGAGGGGTCCAGCTACTGTACGTTATAACATTAATCCCAGGACTAGGACCGGTGTGATGTTCCCTTGTGAAGGTCTCTTCATGATGCCCACATGGTCTCCAGGCCAATATCCAGCTATAATTGTGTCAGAAAAAAGCGGGACTCATCGCTGAAGAGGGTAGACCTCCATTCCAACCTCCATTGCCGTCTTGCTGTGCTGTTGAGAGTGGTGGCATAACGTCAGTGGATCATCTGTAGCTGGACGTCTTTTTAGACACCTTCCAATGGTTTGTGTAGACACAGTTTGCCTCCCTAAGCTTGGGAAGTGATGTTCAATTTCTCTTGCACTACAGAGTGGATCACTATGCCGAATTCTTATAATCAGATGATCCGTCTGCGCAGAGGTTCGCCTCTTACTGTCATTCCAGTTTGTCCCAGCCACCGGGACATGTAAAGTTGAACAGTGCGGACATCTCGGCCTAGGAGTGTGATGATCTGCCGGAGTCATAAATCAAGGCCTCTCAGTTCAAGGATGCTGTCCCTCTCAGTTTGCGACAAGTGGCTATAACTGGCACGTCGATGAACAGGAAGCATCGCACAATCATCCTACATGAATTCATCCAATTTTTGAGGTTTCGATCTAGCTTTTATGTTCCCCCCACATGCCACAGATTGAAGCTAGGTGCTGGAAAACTTGAACATTTGCAGATCTTAGTGACACCTGCTACTTCCTTGATTTTCATAACCTTACGGCTTGTCTTTCGTGGTGTTGTAATTTGGGTGCAGTATTTGACTGACCGAAGCTGCTGCTGTAAAGGTTACCCTGGCACGGTGGCTCATCTGAACATGTGGTTGTGTTTAGTACTTCTGCTCAGCAAGATGTAGCTGATTGTGGGGGTCCCAGAGGCCAGCTCTCACCGATCCCACATTGATGGCCTATACTAAGGAAGTATATCACTGGCCTATACTAAGGAAGGTATCGTAGGTATTCAAGTGCATAGGGCTGAGCTGCACTACCAGTCTCAGCCTATGAGCAAGAGGAGTGCTGTTTTTACAACAACCACTTTACCTTTCAGAGCAATTGATAAAGAGGTATTTGCATATTTTTGAATATAATTCCGAGAGACCATTGCTTGGCATTTCCTGACTCTCCATAAGGAACCAGTGAAGCAGTTCTAGCTATGAGCCAGACCTCATAAGAAAGACTTAAAAACGTAAAATACTGTAGTAAACGCTCTTGTATGCTCCAGACAGTCAACATCAACCCCTATTATAACCCCCCAAACACCAAGGTACAGATTAGAGATGTTTACCGAAATTCATGTCCAATTTGGTAAATTTTTCAAAAATTTAGTTTCATGTCCGACTCGATTCTACATGAATCAAATGTGCTCCAAATGAACTGAAAATTAGAATATGACACTCTTAGGTCTCCTAGGGATCGGTTTTATTTATATACTTTTGTTATCTCTTTTTGAAATTTTTTACAAATACTTTCTCTCTCCCCCACAATCTCTTTAAAGGGGTTCTCTAGTAATGATTTCAAATGGCCGTCTATAACCTGTGCTATAATGTGGTAAGGACTGGTTACAACTACTTGCAGAGCTGCCTAGGGGTGGAGGTGGGGCCCTCCCTACACTGGTCTACAATAGATGGTAACAATGTGATCCTGCCTATGATGTGCCATTATGGGTGAGCAGCCTGACAGGAGCACTCACCAGTATGTACTATATGCAAGTGGCAGAGTGTAGTGTGTAGTGTGGCCATGCTCCCTCACCCTAGGCAGCTCTGAAAGTGGAGGCAACTAGTCCTGCTCAGATTCTAGGAAGGGTTGCTGGCAACCATTTAAAATCATTACCAGATTCCCAATGACAACAATAGGAAATAATGTCTGAGTGATACTGACATATACTGTATAGCTATGGGTAAACACATGGATGATGGTGTTAACAAACAGTGTATTTAAAAACACACCACGCCATCACATATGTTATGCTTTTTCATATGAGAAACCTTCCAAAAATTGTCCATTTATTGGGGGCAGTGGCTTGTTTGGAACCAAGTGTCCAAAAATGATGCCTTAATCATAAACACTCACGTTAATGCCATAAGAAACAGTGGCTTGTTCTGCACAAATGTCCATAATTTATGCCTTAATCATTGAAGAATGCAGCCTATATTTATACACCAACAAGGGTTAATTGTTAGTGTTTTTTTCTGAATGAGCCTAGAAAAATTCACCCTTTTATTTGAGAGCAGCAGCAGTACAGTGTAGATGTGAAAAGGGTTAGGCCTCGCTTACATCTCTGTTTGGAGCTCTGGCAGGATATTCCGGCACAGAGACAGACTTACTGGATCCTCTACTTAACCACTGGATCCCCATTGACTGCAAAGGAGTCCGACGGTGATCCAGCTGATTTCTAGCATAAATGCTGGGTTTTGACAGGAGATACGCCAGAGATGTCAACGAGGCCTAAGGTGTGTAGAGGTAATAGTGGCATTAGTAGCAGCACAGCATGAAACAGGCAAAACAGCAAGAAGATGTGTACGTGTCTGTGTTGGGGTAGTAGTCGAAGTAGTGGTGGCTGTGTAGGGGTAATGGAAGTCGCAGCAAGAGTATTAACAGCAGGAAGTAGTTGCTGAGGCTGTAGTGGCAGCAACCTTATGGTACGGAACATGATGGTAGGCAGGCAGACAGCAGCAGTGACATAATGGGGCACCGTCAGCCATGGTAGATCTATTAATAAGCCTGAGCAGAATGTGTGTAAAAATCCTCAAGGTTCTATGTCTCATTCATTTAGACAAAAGTGACATTTTGGACACTGGCTAAAGACAAGTTTGTCCATTTGGGTTTCAACACCATCCCTGACACGCAGAAAACCCTCTCTGAAATGACACTAAAGGCTGGACAATACTGTTCCAATCTGCGGGCCCAGAAATCCATGGGGTCAGGGAACATAGGACGTGCCAGGAAAAGGCCACAGTCATTTAGAAAGCAAGACAATTTTAGCTGACAGAAGTACAAATATCATAAAGGAGAATAACATTAGTGGTGAAGGCCACATTTCCATAATGATGAGACAATTTTTGCTGACGCCTGTCTGGTAAAAAGTCCAACTAGTGGCATACAGAAGAATTCAATTTTAGAGAAGAATTACATTTGGGGAGAAAGAGCAGAATGTTGGCACTATGGACACCTGGCCAAAAGTCCGAAGGATGGGAGTTGGCAAAAACGGTGGGTGATGGAATAGAAAAGAATTACATTTTAGAGATGAATTCAATTTTGAGGAAAGTGCGGAACTGCACCACATTTACCACAACTAATGCATTATGGCAGCAACTACCCTGCTAGCTACTTGGCCAGGCAGGGGTTCTGCTTGTAGACAAGCTAATTGCTGGTCATGAATAGTTTTCTCATGAACGCATATTACATTATAGATATGTCATGATGGAGCAAAGGACAAGGAGGAGGAAGAGCCTGAGCAGGAGAAGAAGCAGCTGATGATGATGAAAAAGACAAAAAGGCCATACGTCAGACAGTAGGAACAATATATTGGAGGAAGGGGGGGGGGGGGCACAAAGATACCACAGTCAAAAATGGGGGGGGGGGGGGGGGGCAAAAACAAAATAAGTATATATCAATAAGATTACAAAATACGAGAGAATTGCGGTATGTAGGGATACATTTATAATAAAGCAATTTACTTACAAAAGAAGATATTCAGTCGTCTGCTGTGCCGTCCTCTGCTTGCTTCCGCGGATTCTTTCCCCTTCTTTCTGTCTCTCGTCAGTGCGCAGGCGCACTGTTATGGTGGATCTGTGGAAGACACACTGTTATGGTGGATCTGTGGAAGACACACTGTTATGGGGGCATCTGTGGAAGACACACTGTTATGGGGGCATCTGTGGATGACACATTATGCCTCTCATTAGCCCTCATTATGCCTCTCATATCAGCCCCCATATCAGCCCTTATGCCTCATTAGCCCCCATTATTCCTCTTATTACCCCCATTATGCCTCTTATCACCCCCATATCAGCCCTTATGCCTCATTAGCCCCCATATCAGCCCTTATGCCTCATTAGCCCCCATATCAGCCCTTATGCCTCATTAGCCCCATTATAAGCCCTTATGCCTCATTAGCCCCATTATAAGCCCTTATGCCTCATTAGCCCCCATTATTCCCCTTATTAGCCCCATTATGCCTCATTAGCCCCCATTATGCCTCATTAGCCCCCACTATAAGCCATTATGTCTCATTAGCCCACATTATGCCTCTTATTAGCCCCCATTGTGCCTAATTAACTCCCATATGCCTAATTAGCCCCCATTATGCCTCTTATTAGCCACATATGCCTCATTAGCCCCCATATGCCTCCAATTAGCCCCATATGCCTCCTATTAGCCCCATATGCCTCCTATTAGCCCCCATATGCCTCCAATTAGCCCCCATATGCCTCCAATTAGCCCCCATATGCCTCCAATTAGCCCCATATGCCTCCTATTAGCCCCCATAGCCCCCATATGCCTCCTATTAGCCCCCATAGCCCCCATATGCCCCCAATTAGCCCCCATATTCCTCCAATTAGCCCCCATATGCCTCCTATTAGCCCCATATGCCTCCAAATACCCCCATATGCCTCCAATTAGCCCCCATATGCCTCCAATTAGCCCCATATGCCTCCTATTAGCCCCCATATGCCTCCTATTAGCCCCCATAGCCCCCATATGCCTCCAATTAGCCCCCATATGCCTCCTATTAGCCCCATATGCCTCCAAATACCCCCATATGCCTCCAATTAGCCCCCATATGCCTCCAATTAGCCCCCATATGCCTCCAATTAGCCCCATATGCCTTCAATTAGCCCCCATATACCTCCAATTAGCCCCCATATGCCTCCTATTAGCCCCCATATGCCTCCTATTAGCCCCATATGCCTCCAAATGCCCCCATATGCCTCAGATTAGCCCCCATATGCCTCCAATTAGCCCCCACATGCCTCCAATTAGCCCCCATATGCCTCCAATTAGCCCCATATGCCTCCAATTAGCCCCATATGCCTTCAATTAGCCCCCATATGCCTCCAATTAGCCCCCATAATGCCCCCAGCAGCCACATTTTTTATAAAATAAAAAAAACACTTACCTCTCCTGCTCCTGGACGGACGCCGCCTGTAATTTTCTCCCTCCTCAGTCGACTGTGCTCTAAACTGGCGCGCACAGCGTGAGGTCACAGAGCACCCTCACGCTGTGCGCAGCCCTGCACAGTCGACAGCCAAGGACCAGGAAGTGGTGAGTACAGAGCGTTCACCGCTTCCTGGTCCTTCGGTACTAATGAGCCCCCCTCTTAGCGACGCCACTAACGTCAGATACTCGCACACAGCCGATTCCTGGCACCTAGTAAGCCTGTGCAGTATAAGTGGCATCACAAGTTCCCGAGGTCACCACAATAGGAGCAGATCTGGCTCTAGCAAATTTTTATAAAGTTTTGGCCATATGCTGCCTCTGCTCTTGGCGGTGCAGCCACCACCTACCTTCTCTGATGTCTCCCCAGGTCCTGTCTAACATAGAATCATCATCATAGGCCTCACTCTTCCCGCCTCTTTCATCAGACTGCGATATATCATCATGCACTCCTTGCCCCCCCTCAATTCCCTGCTCTGTATTTACCCCAAGTGCCACTGTCTCTACTACTGTCCCTACTGCCACCACCATGGCTACAAGTGCCACTACTACCACCACAAACACAGCTATGCATGGGACCCCAGCTTCCGCCTAAATCTCCTCCTCATGGCAGTCCGAATGCTGATGCTTCTCACACCCAATCATCAACAGTAGACTCTCTTGAGTATCTTCTATAGTTTGTGGTGCCCCACCGGGGTGGGCAGTGAGGACATAGATAATGCTGCTGAAAGGCTTCTCTGGGGTTTCATGGAAGAGGAGCAGGAGGAATGGTGTGACCCCTGGCTCCAAGGTACAATGTCAGAATCAAAGGTGACATCTACATCATTCTGCTGTGACTGGGAAGAGTAGTGAGCCATCCAGTGCACAATCTCATCCTCTTTGTCCTGGCATGATTGGAAGCCAAAGAGTACTGTGGCCTACTACTACTGCTACTACTGGGTGGATAGCTGGTGCTGCTACTGCTGTTTGTATTGCTACCCACATTCTGAGTCTTAAATGATAAGGCCTGGATCTTTTGTTTTGAACTTTTCCGTTTTACCAGATGTTTCAATTATGAAGCCTATAAATGAAAAGTCACGGGTTTGGTTCATAGATAATTAAACAGTACTAGCAAAATTGTAAGTGCTTTTTCTGTATTCTAAAGAGAGAGGTGCAATTAAATGTCCCTTTCCTTCTACAGACACAATGCACACTGATATTAACAATTTACAATGGTAGTAATACAATTTTTGCAATGAAATGAGTTATTGCCGTATTGCTTTTGGTATAACGCTGAACGGCATCTTGCAGTAATATGTAATGCTTTCAATAAAATGGGTATAATGCACTGAAATGCCCAATTACAAACAGAAAAAAGAAACGGGTTTTTTTTCAGGAAGAAAAAGGAGACAATTCCTCTGTGTTTGTGTCACGGCTGAGGATGGGGAAAACCCTCAGCCGTGCGATGCCCGATGATGTTAGGCTGCTCGGCCAGGAGAACAGGATTAGGGAGCAGGTCACCTCCTAACGCGTCCCTAACCTGACCCTAACTCCTAGCTGCATGGGCCGACCTTTAAGGTAGGAGGACCCATGCTCAGGAACCTCGGATCCCTAACTCGTCCTCCGTCCGGTCCCTGGGCTAGGAGTCAGGGTAAGACGACCTACTCCTCCTAGGCACGGAGGAGCAGGAGTCTCAATGGCCAAGCTGCTGGGAAAAGGGGAACACATACAGCCTTACGGGTATGGCAGGCGAACTAGTAGTTCCACCAACCTGCCACAGCCTTACTGACTGGATCCCTGTGCAAACAGGAATCCAGAACCGTAAGCTGCACACAATCACAAAGGAAGGTCCCAACAGAACATCACATACAACATCACAGACAACAAGACATAAACATAAAGTGACATTATCTTTATGACCACAGGGGTGGCTCTCACTGGCAGGATGAAAACACAGGAGGCTGCTCCAGCCAAGCATGACTGAAGCAGCCCTCAGACCTGTGCTTACAGTGAGGCTTTATAGGCCAAGAAGCCACACCCCACAGTCGAACACACCCAGTGACACACACACACACACTGGGAAGGGAGTTAACCCTACCAGCACCAGGGAAGGGAAAATACCACTTAATGGGGAAGTGACCAAACTAAGATCACACTGTTGCTGTTGCCGCAGGCAACGACATGGGTGGCAGCCGTCCTGGGAGACAGCCCGAAGGCCGGGACACTGCCACCACATGTACATCATACCAAACGTTGCCACGGGCAGCCACAGTGAAGGGAAAGTGTCAAAGTGCACACCAGACAACACAAAGTGCACACCAGACATACAAACACAACACCCACATAACGGTTGTTAGGTGCAACCGCATGCCATACAACAAGTTGCCCGCGGCAACCACAAGTGAGGCCACACACAGCAGCCCTCACCTGTGATTGAACATAAAAACCAAACCGCAGGCAACCGCATGCGGTTAAGGAGTCACAACCATAGCCATGGCCGTGACAGTTTGCAGCAGAATTTATGCTGTTGGGGTGCTGGCAATACGTTTATTAACTGTAGAAGAAAAAAAAAAGCTGGTTGGTTGCTCAGATAGAAAAACGCGAAATTATGAAATTCTTGCAAGAATCTGTAATGCAGAATTTGCTAGCCAGTCACTCACTCTCTATTGTAAGTTTGCCCTGGTAAAAGTCTAAAATCTACCCAATTACATCTCCAGTTCCCTCCCTATAGTGCTCTAGTAGAGCTAGATCAGAGCATGTGTCTGCCATAGTTTTTGGGCAGACACAGCCACAATACATCCTATTACAATCCCAGTCGCACGGGTAATGCCGTTTCTTCTTTCTGTACAGAAGAACCCTTCTGAATACTGCCCCTGATTGGCTGAACAGACTGGGCGTTCTGTCAGCCTCTGAGCCAATAAGGACATCCCCTTGACTCCTAGGATCATGTGATCCTCCATCTTCTTGCTTCCTGTCGTCTCATCACCAATTTTTACCTGATTTGTTCGAAGCAAATCACACAAACTTTGGATTTGTTTGTCAGACAAATTTTTGTGAAATTTGTAACGAATCTGATTATTTTAGAATCGATTTGCTCATCTCTAGCACAGATCTCTGTGATTTCCCTACATTCGGCCGGGTCCCTCACATTATTCTTTGATGTATGTCTATCATGTGAACATTTCCCTTTACTTTGACATAAAATTACACCAATTACTGGCTTAGTGGAAATAACGGCAACAACATGAAATGACAGTAAAATATAAGAAACACAGTAACTAGAGAAATATTGGATCATTACTGAATGCATGCAGCTCCTTGCCCATATGAGCTTACAATCTAAAAGGAAGACATTAACAGCTAGGTTCACCTTTGATCAACATGTTACAGTTTATACCTAATTATAATCAAAGTAAGCAAAGAAGTTCAGTTCACTTACTTCACAGGGTGTCGTTGCTGTAAGATGGCTCTGTGAATCTGGCCATAGTGCCCCTTTAGTGGTGGTACAACCTCAGATGGCACCGTGACAAAATGATCCCCTTATAGCACCCTTATAAAATTGGCAAAGCTCTCCAAAATTACCCCTAGTATTCAGGGGTGCACCACCAATGAGGGCAGGTGAGACGATTGCCTCAGGCAGCTCCAGGAAGGAGCAAGAGTGGGGCAGCAGAAGGGCCATGGGCAATGAGCACTTTCATTGTGGCAAAGAGGTTAAGAAATTGGTATGTGGGGTAGGGGGCACCGTTTCAGTTTTCGTCTCAGGCAGCAGAAAGAATAGGTGCACCCCTGCTAGTATTTGAAGCAGTGATTTCCAACCCGTTGATCTCCAGTTGTTGCCAAACTTTAACTTCCATAATGTTGGGGAACAATCATCTATAATACCCTGACTTCCCAGACAACCCACTGATTGAAATGATAGCAGTGTAATGCTACATTTCTCCTCTGGGGGTGCTGCAGGGAAACTAATTAAATTAAAATAATCGCTGGAGGTCCCAGCAAGAGGAGACACTTTATGATCAACTTATTGTCCTTCTAAGATGTAGGGGTTGTCAAGGCAGAGGACTTCATTGAGCTGTTAGGGGCATCTCTGATGACTGTTTCCACTAACAACCAGAAAAACGTAGCTTTGGGTTATAATACTGACAGTTACTGGACCAGATAAATAATGTCATGAATTTGCAAAGCCGCTGAGCGATTTACATAGATTAACCCTTTATAGGCAGATGCATTTCCCACTTCTGACAGCTCCTTGCTGCATTATTGCAGCGGAGATTGTGTAATGTTATCAATGTAGGAGATGAATTTTTCATATTGCAATGAATGCGAGGCTTTCAGGGTAACACTAATTCACGCGTTTCTTCCTCTCCTGCATCACATTCCCTCTGCAAGGCCTCATTCTAATTTACGGCAAGACTTTAAATACATCCTGTATGGCAACGAAGGTAAAATAAATGCAGTTACTGGAGATATGATTCACTATTTTATTACATTGCATTTTGCTTTATTAAAAAAATATGTAAATTAAAACCTTTGATATGTTATATATCTGAGCACACACAGAAAATATCAATGCACTAAAGGGATTAAAGGGCATTTTGCATCAAACAGTAAAACACAGAAGTATATACTATATGCTATTACACTGAATATTATAATTCTTATATGCTTTATACCGACCCCTCCTACCATGCTCAGAAAATTAAAGTGCTCTTCCACTTTGTAAAAAATATAGAAGGAATTTCTTAAAGATGTGTATCAGATGTTGTGGAGCTAGAAATGTTTAGTAGTTTTGGTATTTTTCCTTTATTCTGATGGTTTCTATAGCTACATATCTTCTCTCTCCATGCTTTCCGAGTGGGCAGGCGCCTCTTGCTGTGCTTTGTACTCTCATCCAATCAGATGTCTCCTCTTGCGGCTGCCCTCTCCTTATGCTGTTTCACTGAAACTGGAAACCTGCATCCCCCTCCTCTCTGTTTTACTGTTCACTGGCAAACTGGCATCTTCAGGGGATCGTGCAGGTAACATACGCTGATTTGCCGGCGAAAAATGTCGGGAGGCAGGGTGTGTGTTTGTATGTGTTTTTAGAACCAGTAGCCAGCAGATAGTCTCAAAAAGGAATAGATGTATGCCCACAAAATGTTGCAATCAGCTAATGAGTTGCTGTGAAACACAAAAAACAGCAACATCTGATATATTATTGATAGAAATATCCACTAGAGCTACCTGCCACAAAACTACTGGAATATTTTAAAAGGTTCACAGTTCTTTAGTTAAGCTATAGTGATTTGGGGTCTGACATAGAGGTCTAAAGGGGGTCTGGTCTGACATGGAGGAGGTCTCATCTGAGGTTTGATATGGGGTCTAATCTGAGGATCTGATCTGATGGTCTGATCTGAGGTCTGATATGGGGTCTGATCTGAGGTCTGATATGGGGTCTAATCTGAGGATCTGATATAATGGTCTGATCTGAGGTCTGATATGGGGTCTAATCTGAGGATCTAATATGATGGTCTGATCTGAGGTCTGATATGGGGTCTAATCTGAGGATCTGATATGATGGTCTGATCTGAGGTCTGATATGGGGTCTAATCTCAGGATCTGATATGATGGTCTGATCTGAGGTCTGATATGGGGTCTATTGAAGAAAGGTAGTTGAGCGGCACTCCTTTAGATATTCGGTGGTGCTCAGTGGTAAGGGTACATAACTTGATATCAAAGAACCACGGCACTCAATAGCTGCTTATGAATCAGTTGTTTTATTTTTCTTTATATATTTTCTTTTTTATGTATCCATCCAAAAAATTAGTAAGCCACTGGCCTCAGATCAGACCATCATATCAGATCCTGAGATTAGACCCCATATCAGACCTCAGATCAGACCATCATATCAGATCCTCAGATTAGACCCCATATCAGACCTCAGATCAGACCATCATATCAGATCCTCAGATTAGACCCCATATCAGACCTCAGATCAGACCATTATATCAGATCCTCAGATTAGACCCCATATCAGACCTCAGATCAGACCCCATATCAGACCTCAGATCAGACCATCAGATCAGATCCTCAGATTAGACCCCATATCAAACCTCAGATGAGACCTCCTCCATGTCAGACCAGACCCCCTTTAGACCTCTATGTCAGGCAGCCAGCTCGAACCGCGAAGCAGCTGGAATTTCAGCGTCTTTTGGATGATGAAGGCTACCATCCACAACAAGTTTTCAATTTTGATGAAACTGGCTTATTTCAGAAGAAAATGCCCAAGCGAACATACATCACCGGAGTGAAGATTTATAGATGATGTCTTTTGCGTATGGCGAGGCGACATTCTGGCCCTTCAAGAGTTTAATTCCTCCATTAATGCGATCTGGCCTGAACTAAAGTTCACTCTTCACTTTGATCAAACCCGTATTCCGTTTCTAGATACCTGAGTAATTAGGGGAGTGAATGGTTCGTTGGAGACTGATCTCTATGTAAAAAACACTGATCGGAACAGCATATTGATGTATAATAGCAACCATCCAGTTTCCACAAAACAATTGCTCCCCAATTCTCAATATGAGAGAATTAAACGGATTGTAAGTGACCCCATTTACACTTGAAACGAGATTGGATGAAATGACGCTGAAATTCAGACAGAGAGGACACCCCCCACATTTACTACAACAGCAAAGAGATACAATCCATGACATTCAAACTCAAGACAAAACTAAGAAAACACGTATACCTTTCGCAGTAAAATACCACCCATTGATGAACAATGTAAGAACCACCATTAATAAACATTGGAGCATTGTACAAAAATCTTATCCACAAATTGAGGAATTTGGGAGCCTCCCCATGATGTGTTAGAAGAGAGCGGAGAACATTAGAGATAAAATCATAAGAGCCGACATTGGCAGCAACAAAAGTGTATTAAAACAAAGTGTGCTCTCCACAAGAAAACATGGTACTTACCCATGTTTGAATTGTACACACTGCTCCAGCGTTATTAGGGGTTCATTCCTATCCCATCCACAAACAGGAGAAAACATTCCAAGAAAAGGTTTTTTTTACCTGTGACAGCAAATTTGTCATTTATGCCTTGAAATGTCCGTGTGGGTTGCTCTATATAGGAGAGACATCAATGCGCATGAAAGATCGTCTCAGTAAGCATAAGTCTACCATACGAAAAAATAGTTTACTACTACCAATTCCGCACCATTTTCATTCACAGAAACATAACATCTATTGAGGAAATATCGCAACCTAGACATGGGTGGAACATAAATGCCCAACTATTGAAACGTGAAGCATACTGAATACATTGTTTACGTACCTTAGAGCCTAAAGGTCTGAATCGCGAGTACATATCGAATAGCTTCTTATAAGTTTTGGTTCGTATGATTTGCGGCATTACCTTTGTAGGACAGTGATTTGCATTTGCAGAATATTCAGAGATTATTTTCGAAAAGAATGAACTGGACATTATAATATTGGCTTTTGTTATTGTTGATAAAGTTTCTTTTTCCCATTTTTTTCCACTTTTTTATTTTATTTCGTTTGCATGATCTTCTTGACGTCACGGTCACGTCACATATACAGACAGCTGATTGATTAATTAATTAATAGTTTTTTTGGGCAGGCTATTTAAACACACTGTTGTATGTATTTTGCACACTGTTTGAAAAAGGCATACTTCTTGCCGAAACGCGTCACAGTATCTATAATATGTGACAATAAAAAAACGATCTACAAACTACAAGATTGAGTGCCGGTCTTCTTCGACTACTATTGAATTCGGGACGCCATCCCTGGCGTGCACCGACCAGCAGTTATATCGCAGTGCTTTTTGTTACAGAGAAGAAGCTAGTCTTCCTGGACATAAGCCTATGAAAGACCGACTAACCCTCCTGTTGGGTGCTAATGCATCAGGGGATTTTAAGCTAAAACCAATGTTGGTTTATCATTCTGATACCCCTAGAGTTTTCAAACAGAAGAAAGTCATTAAAGCCAATTTAGGAGTGTTCTGGCGCTGCAATAGGAAGGCCTGGTTGACCAGACATGTGTTTAATGAATGGGCAACAGAAGTCTTTTGTCCTTCAGTGAAATCATACCTGGAGAAAAACAGACTGCCGCTAAAAGCACTGCTGCTGTTAGACAACGCGACTGGTCATGACCCAGCACTGGCAGAATCATGGAGGCCCAATCTAATTTCATTGCAATTAAATTTCTACCTTCAAACACCACTCCTCTTCTTCAACCTATGGATCAACAGGTCATCTCAAACTTCAAGAAACTGTACACCAAGAAGATGTTTGCGAAATGCTTTGAAGCGACTGAGGCAGACAAAAACTTGACATTGAAAGAGTTCTGGAAAACAAGTTTAACATCTCGGACTGTGTGAGGCTAATTGTTAGTGCATTGAATGATGTTTCTTTTCGTGTCCTTAATTCTGCTTGGAGACCTTTATGGCCCTCTGTCGTGCATGAAGCCGCTGTTTATGTGGTTCATACAGAAAATGAGATTGAGCAGGAGATTTTCAATTTAGCCCAGTCTATGGGTCTGGAAGTTAATAATGATGATGTAGAAGAGCTCATTCTAGACCATGAGAGCGAACTGACCACAGAAGAGTTACTTGAGCTTGACAAGTCAACAGAGCATGACAGTGGAGAAGAGCAGTGTTGTGAAGGTGACCATGTTATCACAGCTCAAGAGATGAAGAATCTGTTTTCTTTCTGGGAAATTGTTAAGAGTGTTGTCCGAAAACACCCAGACATCGCTCTTGCTGAGCTTAAAACCTGTGATTATGAAGACAAGGTGCTGAGATACTTCAAGAATCTTCAGAAGAAACGCCTGAAACAAGTTACATTGGATGTTTTTTTCAGCAGTACCAAAAGGCCAAGAAAAGACCTTGAAGATGCTCCCATACATGTAGAGAGTGATCCAGAATTTTCCTCTGACTGCTAAAGGTAAGAAACTGCTTTATTTCTATAAATTTTTTGCAGAATGTGCCTCAATCCTCCCTTTTTTCTTATTCCGGGTTGACATTTTTGAGGTTTGGAATCCATTACCCATTTTCCATAGACTTGGGGTTTCAACATACAACGGTCGTCGCAGAACCAACTAATATTGTATGTTGAGGGATCACTGTATTTTACTGTATCTTTGCTTGGCTCCAATTTTATATGAATGGGCATAGTTTTTTGCCTATTATCTAGGGTATAATATGGTGTCTCCATGGAGACACAATGGGCCAGCGCACTGAGCCACAAAATAAGTAACATGGACCCATAGAAAATCCATTATGGTGCCATATAGGGTCCCTGCAATGTGAGTTTCTAACCTTCTACTGTACCCCGCTCCCTTCCTTTCTTGTCTCAATTACTAAAATGTCTTTTCAAGTATTCAAAAGAAACTTAGAAAGAAAAAGAACAGTAAAAAGAATATAAAAAGAAGATGTAAAAGCTACCTACACATGACTTCACGAATTGTAATGGAAAAATGGATGTGTAAAAGAAAGTGATGGGAAAATTGTTATCGATTCTCTTATCAGGCACAGTTACATTTGTGTCTTATCTCAATTAAATTAACATGAATCTATTAAGCATTTCAATTAAGCTCAGAAATGTGTTGAGTTGCAGGGAAATAACACGGGCTGAATACTTCTGCAAGGGTTCAGTATACAGGTATCTGTCTCTAAACAATTCCTGTGTTATAAGCCCCCTGGATACTTGGACCCCCAAAAATCGTCTGCAATCTGTGGGGAAACTGTCTGTAAAGTGGCAGAAAGCATTACACAGCATTACGTGTTGGGTCCTCCAGAGCTAGGAGTTTACTTCCATGTAGCCAGAATGCCTAATATGGCATTTGAAAATGGCTTTTGTAGATCTGACAACCCACTTGAGGGCCCTCCAAGGAGACCAGCTCTCCTATTCCCTTTGAAAACAAGAAAAAAATAGCACAAATTTGGCACACATTCTGGTGCAATTTTAGAAAATTAAGATTTTACCATAATGGCCACATGTAGTAATAACCACAATTTTTTGCCCTATAAGACGCGCCTAGGTTTTAGAGGAGGAAAATATGAAAAAAAATATTTATTAGATCTCAGATCAGACCACCAATCAGACCACCAATGTTAATAAGACCTCCTAATGAGACCCCCCCCCATGTTATTAAGACCCCAAAACAGACCTCAGCTCAGATCCTCAATGTTAATAAGACTCCTGATCAGACCTCAGATCAGACCGACAATATTAATAAGATCCTAGTGAAACCTCGATCAGACCCCAAGTGTGAAAAAGACTCCATTCAGACCTTAGCTCAGATCCCCAGTGTGAAAAAGAACCCATAATGGAAGCGCTCATTGGTATTCACCCCATAAGATGCACAGACATTCCACCCCCCCCACACACACACACACACTTGAAAAGGGTGGGAGTGCGTCTTATAGGGTGAAAAATATGTTAGAAATTACTTGGTTTTTAGGCTATGCAAAGTTGTTTTTTGTTTCTTTTTACTTTTTATCATGACGGCATATTATTTATGCAGTTTTGCCATGCCCATTGACTTCGATGGGGGGAAAAATTGCAGCAGAAAAACTGCCTCTCTTTTACATGTTTAGTCTGATATTGCATTTACTTCAATGGAATGAGCTGCAATACCAGACACAACCACAGGACAGCTGTGGTGCTGTTTCTAATCACCGATCACTGAATGAAGGAACGTTCTGTTTCTAATCACAGAAAACTTCAATTTTTCCACAAGGTGACCATTTATATCATCACATTAGATTAATTATGGACCTTGCCCATTATATACACTATAGGAGAACTGCCAGGAAGCCATGATTAATCATGCGTCATTTACTGCGCACACCGCTTTAGTGAAGGTTTTGTCATTATTAAGGACTAAGCCGTTTATCTTGCAGTTTTTATTCTCCGGATTATTCCTGGAGCATCTCCGTACCCCCTCAGGGGCTTCCCTAATAGCGTACAAGGTTTAGTTTACAAGATAGCAGAATCTATAAACCGATGATGAATGGCGCAAAATAACCACTTCTGCATTAATCACATGTAGAAATAGACACGGTTCTGTCTTCATGTACCTGGAATGGTGGGATTAACGATTAGCAAAGAACCACTAACGAGGATCATAGATCGGAGCCCTCCATCTGAAGACTGTGGTGGGCGTGCATATAATAAAAGAAAGCTACTTGCCGACCACAGTCACTAATTTCCTAGGGGAACACTATTAAAAGTTGGCAAGTTTGCCCCAATCAACAAAAAAATGTCACGTTAAAGGGTTATCCAACCCCAAAAATGCCCCTCAAATTGTACTCCCTGGCACCCGCGTTGGTCCTGCTCCCCGCACAGTTGCCGCTGCATCATACCGTCGAGCAGATCAAAACATCCGGCGGCAGGGGGCTGCAGCGAATAGGGAGCTACAGACGCTAGGGAGGCTCGTTCTCATCGTGGCCTGCTGTTGGCTGCAGTCCCCCGCAACACGGCTGTGGGGTAAGTACGGGCATTTGGAGTGGCATTTTTGGGGGTGGATAACCACTTTATATGACTAATGCTCTCACAATCATAATATAGACCAAATATACTTAGAGTGAGCCCCTGACGAGCCGGTGCAGAGAATGGGAGTGGTAATAGCCCTGATGAGATGTGTACTCCCTTAGGCCGTCACTCCCTGAGGTCTGGTGCAGTGGAAAGGTAGATTGAAGAACCAGACAAAAAGTAAAAATATAAAAGTCTCTCTTATTTCACAAAGCTGGTATGGCCTTCCGGCAGGCTTTTCCGTCATAAAATGCCAAGAATCAGCCGGACAAAAAACCTATCCGCGTAGTGGTATTTGACCGGCCCATATTTGCTGGGTTTATGGGGCTATGGGGCTAGATGGCATTCCGGCAGCATCCGGCAATACCAGAATTTGACAGGTTGTTCCTAGTCGAAACAGCCTGCCGATTCTGTCAACACAAGTCTGAAACAAGCCTTACTTAGTGCAAAATCTAACTTGAGGCACATCCAGCAGTAAGGGTTTTCCGAGAATTTTATACTGATGACCTATCCTTAGTGGGGGTCCGACACCCTGGACTAGAGATAAGCGAATTTTAAAAAAATTCCATTCGGCCGGTTCGCAGAATTTTTGGGAAAAATTAGGTTCGATCCGAATTTATTTGCGGTAAATTACATTAGAAAACGGCTATTTCCTGGCTGCAGAGAGCCTTTATAGTGGTGTAGAACACTGTGCCTTGCAGTAACACGCATAGAGAGTCTACTGTGGTCGTGACATAATACTGTGAGTCAGCATGACATGCAGTTAGTTGACAGGCGTCGCTCTTAGGCCCCCTTCAGACGGGCTTCGTGGGTGAGGGCCGGATGCGTTCAGGGTTCATTGCGGGAAACCCGCGCGAGTAGGCACGCAATTGCAGTCAGTTTTGTCTGCAATTGCGTTCCCATGTTCAGTTTTTTCCGCACGAGTGCAATGCGTTTTGCACGCGCGTGAGAAAAAACTGAATGTGGTACCCAGACCCGGACTTCTTCACTGAAGTTTGGGTTTGGGTTAGGTGTTCTGTAGATTTTATTATTTTACCTTATAACATGGTTATAATGGAAAATAATAGCATTCTTTAATACAGTAAAATGTCAATTAGGGTTAAAAAATAATAAAAACATAACTCGCCTCATCCACTTGATTGCGCAGCCGGCATCGTCTTCTTTCTTCTTCTTCTGTCAGGACCTGCAAAAGGACCTTTGATGACGTAATCGTGCTCACCATGTGGTAAGCTTGGTGACGTCAGCGCAGGTCCTGCTGAATGAAGATAGGAGGTCATCAAAGGTCCTTTTGCAGGTCCTGAAAGAAGAAGAAAGAAGACAATGCCGGCTGCGCGATCAAGTGGGTGAGGTGAGTAAATATATATTTTTTTAACCCCTCAAGGCACATTTTACTAAGCATTCTGTAATAAGAATGCTATTATTTTCCCATTTAACAATGTTATAAGGGAAAATAATACAGTGAATAGACTTTAAAGGGGTCCGGGGTTTCTCATCCCTATCACCTCCTGGCAACCATGCGCAAAAATCGCAGAATATAGAACATGCTGTGATTTTCATGCAACGCACAAGTGATGTGTGAAAATCACAGCTCATCTGCACAGCCCCATTGAAGTGAATGGGTCCGGATTCAGTGCGGGTGCAACGCGTTCACCTCATGCATTTCACCCGCGCGGAATTCTCGCCCGTGTGAAAGGGGCCTTAGAATCACTGCACACTTCACTTATTTAGGCAGTCACGGGGCCAAAACTGACCAAATAACTGAAGTTTGAACTCAGCCTTACAAGTCGATGTTAGCGACAAGAAGAAGTGCACTCCTTTTACACCGTCATCAGCTGATTCCACATAGATGTCTACAAAACCTGTTCTATTAAACGCTTATACAAGTAGAGTTTTCCCCATTCTCTGATCCGTCAGAACAATAACCCATAAAAAACGGATCCTGTCTGTGGAGCATCCGCCTTCACTCGGTCAGCATTTGGTCAGTAATCCATCAGTATTGCTAATGCCCAAAAAAACTGGAGTGGATGCAAAACAGAGATGACACATGAATGGAATATTTGCATGTCTTCTGTGTTTTGTACCCACTCCTGCTTTTGGTACCAAATCACAAGCCAATTCTGATGTGACCATACAGGCCTTACAGCTGCTACACAGACAGGATCCATTCTGCATCTCATTTTTCCTTCCTTCTGACAGATCAGAAGAAGGGTCAAATAAATGATGATGTCAACCAGGCCGAAAGCCAAAATAGTGGCCTAGTCATGAAGTGTGGAGGGTGGCAACAGCATGAGAAGTGCACAGAGTGGCCCTATGACATAGTGGTGAGGTGGAAGCTGCATGACGAGAACACAGAGTCGCCCAATGACAGGGTCTGGAGGTGGAAGCAGTATGAGGAGGCTAGCAAGTGGCACAATGACCAAGTCTGCAGGTGGCAGCAGCATCAGGAGCAGGCAACAGAGTGGCACAATGACAGAGTCTGGAGGTGGCAGCAGCATCAGTAGGAAGCCACAGAGTGGCACAACGACCGAGTCTGGAGGTGGCAGCAGCATCAGTAGGAAGCCACAGAGTGGAACAATGACTGAGTCTGGAGGTGGCAGTAGCATGAGGAAGCCACAGAATGGCACAATGACAGAGTCTGGAGGTGGTAGCAGCAGCATCAGTAGGAAGCCACAGAGTGGCACAATGACCGAGTCTGGAGGTGGCAGCAGCAGCCTCAGTAGGAAGCCACAGAGTGACACAATGACAGAGTCTGGAGGTGGCAGCAGCATGAGTAGGCCACAGAGTGGCACACTGACAGAGTCTGGAGGTGGCAGCAGCAGCATCATTTGATGACAGAGTCTGGAGGTGGCAGCATCATTAGGAAGCCACAGAGTGGCACAATTACAGACTCTGGAGGTGGCAGCAGCATGAGGAAGCCACAGAGTGGCACAATGACCAAGTCTGGAGGTGGCAGCAGCATAGGGTGGCCAGACGTCCGGTTTTAGGCTGGACAGTCCAGTTTTCTGTCTCCCTGTCCTCCGTCCGGCGCAGTGCTGTCCAGGGATGTCCACCCTTTCAGTAGCTCATGCTCAGACAGCAGCACTGCGCTGTCTGAGCGTGAGCTGCACCAACTGGCTGAGGCTTCTCTCACCCCCAGTGAGTCACTAGAGCCGCAGACATGGCTCCCGAGTCTGGAGGTGGCAGCAGCATGAGTAGGCCACAGAGTGGCACAATGACAGAGTCTGGAGGTGGCAGCAGCAGCATCATTAGGAAGCTACAGAGTGGCACAATGACAGAGTCAGGAGGTGGCAGCAGCAGCTTGATCAGAAGGCCACCGAGTGGCACAATAATAAAGTGTGAAAGTGGCGGCAGCAGCAGCATTACGATAAGGCCACAGAGTGGCACAACGACAGAGTATGGAGTTGGGAGCACTATGAGGAGACCACAGACTGCCACAATGACAGAGTGTGGAGGTGGCAGCAGAAGCATCAGAAGGAGGCCACAGAGTGGAAAGGTGATATAGTGTGGATAAGGCAGCAGCAGCAGCATCAGGACACCACACAGTGGCAAGGTGACATAGTGTGGATACGGCAGAAGCAGCATCAGGATACCACAGAGTGGCAAGGTTACATAGTGTGGAGATAGCAGCAGAAGCTGTATCAGGAGACCACAAAGTGACCCATTGACAGAGTGGGGCGGTGGGTGGCATTACCAATAGTGTTGAGCGCGAATATTCGAATATCGAATTTTTTTAGCGAATATCGGCACTTTGCTAATATTTCGAATATAGTGCTATAAATTCGATATTTCGAATATTCGCTTTTTTTTTTTTGTTATATTTTTTTCTTTCCCACTTCCCTAAAGTTGTTCTTACCTGTCCTTAGGATTCCTGGATTCCTGGCTGCTCTAGTCAGTGCCCGTTGCCGCTTCTGCCGACTTCCATGCTCATGGAGCGTCCCCATCACCATGGGAACGTCTCCATATACTAGAATGTACTGTCGGATTTGAGAATTACGTTGAAATCGCAATTCGATTAATTCAAGTTATAATAATCGAATTGTGATTTCAACTTAGCACTGCTATATTCCATATTCGTTAATTCTAGCCTAATATGGAATATAGCAGTGCTAAGTTGAAATCGCAATTCGATTAATTCAAGTTATAATAATCGAATTGCGATTTCAACTTGGACCTGGTTTTCTATGGTTGGCTTGGTAGAATTAGAGAATATGACGAATGTATTCGTCATATTTCACAAAACGAAGATAACGAATGTATTCGTCATATTCCACAAAACGAAGATAACAAAGTATTCGCCATCTTCGTTTTAGCTACCTATTCGTCAACTTCGCTAATTCTAGCAATCAAATAGGAAAGTTGACTGTAGAGACAGCTAAGTTTGATTCGCTATGCGATAATATTACTTTGCTTTTTTTAAAAATAAATAGAATAATTATAATACTTGATAATTATTATAATTATTCTATTTATATATAAAAAAAAAAGCAAAGTAATATAATACTTCGTTATCTTCGTTTTGTGGAATATGACGAATACATTCGTCATATTCGCTAATTCTACCAAGCCAACCATAGAAAACCAGGTCCAAGTTGAAATCGCAATTCGATTATTGTAACTTGAATTAATCGAAATGCGATTTCAACGTAATTCTCAAATCCGACAGCACATTCTAGTATATGGAGACGTTCCCATGGTGATGGGGACGCTCCATGTCAACTTTCCTATTTGATTGCTAGAATTAGCAAAGTTGACGAATAGGTAGCTAAAACGAAGATGGCGAATACTTCGTTATCTTCGTTTTGTGGAATATGACGAATACATTCGTCATATTCGTCATCTTCGCTAATTCTAGATATCAAACCAATAGGAAAGTAGCCTTAAGTTACAATCGCAATACGCGATTATTTAAATCGCATAATAATCGCGATAACTGGACAAATGACGAATATTCGATTTCGACGAATATGAAACGAATATTCTAGCGAATATTCGCGAATTTCGTCGAAATCGAAAATGGCACCTCCCGCTCATCACTAATTACCAATACCCGCTGACGAAGGTGGGTGAAAGAAGGAGAACTTGGCATCAGATGTGTGGCATCAGGCGGGTGGCAGCATCAGAGTAGTGGCTGAGGCAGGTAGCCAGAAGAAACCAGTCTCTTTTGTCAAAGTGTTGGTATGGCACCATGGATGATCTAGTCTGATGCATATGGAATTGGTGGGTGGAAATCCTGGCTGATCCACCCCTGATTCATCTTGACAAAGGTCAGTCTCTCCACATTTTGGGTGGACAGGCGAGTTCTCCTTGGGGTAACTATGGCCCCCGCCGCACTAAACACCTGCTCTGATGCCACATTACTGGCCGGGCAGGACAGCTTTTCCAGGGCAAACTCGGCTAGTTGCGGCCACAAATCCAGTTTGGCTGCCCAGTAGTCCAGCGGATCCTCAATGTGGAGTGGCAGGGTGCTGTCCAAGTATGCCACCACCTGCTGGTTCAGGTCCTGCTCCAGGTCTACCTGCTGCTGGTGAGTAGTTTCTTCATATGCAGGTGAAGAAAGCTACTCATCAGCAACTCTAGACTCAGTCTGCTGCTGATGTTGCTGGTACTGCTCCTGCCTCCCCACCCCTCCCCAGCAGTCTTGGCAG
The DNA here is from genome assembly GCF_014858855.1 of Bufo gargarizans. Lineage (NCBI taxonomy): Eukaryota > Metazoa > Chordata > Amphibia > Anura > Bufonidae > Bufo > Bufo gargarizans. The sequence continues at coordinate 478,043,744 of NC_058084.1, read as the reverse complement.
AGGAACGTGAGCGCAGAGGGCCCCCCCGCTCAGACCTGCGATAGGATGGACAATGGTGCAAATAGGCAGCGGCCAACTGACTACATAGGATGTCTCTGTAGTAGTTCAGTTTGTCCTCCCTCTCAGTGGGTGTAAAAAAAGCCCCCATTCTGGACCGGTAGCAAGGGTCCAACAAAGTGGAGAGCCAGAAGTCATCCCTCTGCCGAATGGTGACAACTATTCGGCTGTCACTACACAAGTAAGTGAGCATGCATGTGCATGTGCTAGTGACTGTGAGGGACTCCCTGCCTTCATCGCCAATGCATACTGCCACGGTGTGTCTGCGTCCTCTGTCTTGTCTTCCTCATCGCCCTGTAGCTCCTCTGGCTGCTCCTGTCACCTGAGTAGAAAAACCACCCATTTCGCTACACATTGTGTAACGGTGTTCCGAAGGTGCACTCTGTCTCCCATTAGCCGCAGACCTGCTGCTTAGCTTCGGGAGCAAGGATCTGTGTTTGACCTCGTTCCCAGGGCGGCTTTGCTAGCTGGGAGGTTCCCTGCTCCTAAGTCTGCCTTGAGCGCCGAGCTTATCACTCGGTGCTCGACTGGTTGGTCTGTCGGTCATGTGACGCTGGCCACGTCACATGACCCTCACTCCCCATTATAAATACAGGCAGCCTGCTGGCCACAGGTTGCCTGTTAATTTAGGTTCCTCTTGTGATTTTGTCTTTCCTGGTGTACTTACCTCCTGCTGAATTCCTGACGATCCTCTGCTTGCTCCTTGTGTACTTTGCTGCTCCCCTGGTATTCTGACCCTGGCCTCCTCCTGACGATCCTCTGCTGACTCCTTGGTACTTCACTACTCTCCTGGTATTTATGACCCTGGCTACTCCTGACAATTCTCTGCTTGCTCCATTTGTACTTTGTAGCTTCCTGGTATTGACTCGGTCCGTTCACGTTCAGTTGTTTGTCTGTCATCCCTGCACTTATTTCAAGCTAGGGATTGCCGTCTAGTTGTCCCCTGTCATTAGGACTCGCGAGGCAAGTAGGCAGGGCCAGGGGTAAGGGTGGAGCGCAGTGGTCACTTCCCTCCCCCCTGTGTGTGTGTGTACGCGACCGTTACAGATTAACAGGCCCAATAACCACTGTATAATGAATCCTCTGGTGACCCTGACTGACCATGTCTCTAATCTGATGCAGATGGTGCAGGAGTTAGGGGAAAGACTCAGTTCTTTTGAGTTAGGGCAAGGTTCTTCCACTCCTCAGGCCTCCACTCCGCATTTTTAGCCCCAGATTAAGCTCCCAGAATCCTTTTCTGGAGACCGGAAGAAGTTTCTCTCTTTTAAGGAGAGTTGCAAACTTTACTTCCGTTTGCACCCCGTGTCCTCTGGCCCCGAGAGTCAACGCGTGGGCATTATCATTTCCCGACTACAGGGTGATCCCCAGGACTGGGCGTTCTCTTTACCTGCTGGCACCAGTTGTTTATCTTCTGTGGAGTTTTTTTTTTCAGGTCCTGGGTACCCTCTATGATGAACCAGACAGGGCTCTAGTAGCCGAGACGGCTTTAAAGGCACTGGTTCAGGGCAATCTACCTGCGGAGGATTATTGCACCCAATTCAGAAGGTGGTGTGTCCCCTCAGGATGGAACGAACCAGCCCTGAAGAGTCAGTTCAGGTCAGGTCTGTCTAATAATTTAAAGGATCTTCTGGTAAGTTATCAACCTCCAGAGACCTTAGAGGAGATGATGACCCTTGTTGTCCGACTTGACCGACGGGTTAGAGAGAGACGACAGGAACAACAGTTCTCTTCCCAGATGGTGGTCCAGCCAGAGGCCTATCCCAGAGACAATGCTGAGGTCTCCACCGAGGAACCCAGGCAGGTTGGCATGACCCGAGGGAATCTTCGCCGCAGACGGGGAGAATGCTTTTACTGTGGAGATCCTGACCATTGGATCAACCAGTGTCCTAAGAAGGTCCTCTCTGGAAAGTCTCCTAAGGCAAGGCAACCTAAAGACCAGGTACACCCTGATTTTTCTAAATGTAAGCTTTTGGTACGCATTACGATTTCTCTGGGAGTAGATAAATGGCCGGGTAAGGCCTTTATTGATTCTGGCTCAGCGGCCAGCTTTATTGACTTTGAGTATGCTGTAAGATTGGGTATTCCAATGTTTGCTTTACCAACTCCTATCCATGTCATGGCTATTGATGCTACTCCTCTTATTGGTGGTAAGGTGAGCTCATGTACCTCAGAGATTTCTCTAACCGTGGGTGTGTGTCACTCAGAGAGATGTTCCCTTTTTGTCCTGGAGAACCTACCGGCTGAGGTGGTACTAGGGTTGCCTTGGCTCTGACTACATAACCCCACTATAGATTGGTCCAATGGGGAGTTGGTGAGATGGGGGCCTAAGTGTGACTCGTGCTTGTCCGTGGTACAGGCTGGGGTCTCAGTAAAGTCTGATACTTTACCCACTGTTGTTAGGGAATATTCTGATGTATTCTCATCACCAACCCCGGAGGTTCTACCCCCCCATAGACCTTATGATTGTACTATAGAGCTAGTAGAGGGGGCCAAGTTTCCTAAGGGGCGAATATATAATCTTTCCAAGCCCGAACGCAAGGCCATGGAAGATTATATTAAGGAGAGCCTTAGTAAAGGGCATATTAGACCTTCTGTCTCTCCCATGGGGGCGGGGGTTTTCTTCGTTAAGAAAAAAGATGGTGGTCTTAGGCCATGTATCGATTACCGGAGATTAAATAAAATCACTGTCCAGAATAGATACTCCCTCCCATTGATTCCGGATTTATTTAACCAGGTTCTGGGGGCAACCTGGTTTTCCAAAATTCACCTGAAAGGAGCATACAATCTAATCCGAATCAAGGAGGGAGACGAATGGAAGATGGCGTTCAATACTCCGGTAGGACACTTTGAATATCAGGTGATGCCTTTTGGACTCAGCAATGCCCCAGCTGTGTTCCAAAACTTCATGAATGACATTCTTAGGGATTTCTTAGGTAAATTCGTTATTGTCTATCTTGACGACATTTTGATATTCTCTTCTGACTTCGAATCCCATGTGTCTCATGTTAAACAAGTATTAGAGGTGTTGAGGGAGAATCAGCTATCCGCTAAGCAAGAGAAATGTGTCTTTGGTGTACAGGAAATTCTGTTTCTAGGGCATGTTCTGACTCCTCACGCCTTCAAGATGGATCCTGGTAAGGTACTAGCAATTAAGGAATGGGTAAGACCTTCATCCTTAAAGGCCTTACAATGATTCTTAGGTTTTGCCAATTACTATCGTAAATTTATTATGAATTTTTCCGTAATTGCTAAACCGTTGACCGACCTTACTAAGAAAGGGGCGGATTTGGAGAATTGGTCTACTGAGGCCATTTCTTCATTTGAAAAATTAAAAAAGGCATTCAGTAGCGCTCCCATTCTGATCCAGCCTGATCAGGAGAGACCTTTTATTGTGGAGGTGGATGCAACCGACAACAGCGCAGGAGCAGTCCTTTCTTAAGGTCCTGCTAGCCTCACTAACCTGAGACCATGTGCCTTCTTCTCCAGGAAATTCTCTCCCACGGAGAGAAACTACGACATAGGGAATAGGGAGCTGCTGGCCATTAAATGGGCATTTGAGGAGTGGAGGCATTTTCTGGAGGGGGCAAGGCATTGTGTAACTGTTGTCACTGACCATAAAAACCTTATGTTTCTCGAGTCTGCTAAGAGGTTGAATCCCCGTCAAGCCAGATGGGCTCTGTTTTTTACTCGTTTTGATTTTTCCATTACGTTCAGGCCAGGAAGTAAAAATGTGAAGGCGGACGCATTATCTCGGAGCTTCTATGCTTTTCAACCTACTGAGGTACCACCTGAATCCATCCTACCAGCAAAAATCTTCATAGCAGCTCTAACCCAGGATATCTCGGCTCGCATTAGGTCTGAACAACATCTGGCACCGGTATCCACCCCAACAGATAAGTTGTTTGTTCCCGTACAATTTTGTCTCCAGCTGTTGGGTGAGTGTCACGATTCGGCCCACTCTAACTAGGGATGTCCTACGTGTCAGCCTGTGAGGTTTGTGCCAGGTCCAAGACACCTAGGACTCGCCCTGCTGGTAACCTACGACCCCTACCCATTCCCAGTAGACCCTGGTCCCATATCTCGATGGACTTTATAACTGACCTACCGCCGGCGGAGGGTAAGACTGTAGTTTGGGTAGTGGTCCATTTCATTCCCCTGGCTAAACTCCCGAATGCCAAAACCCTGGCGTCTATTTTTGTGAAAGAAATTGTTCGATTGCATGGTATCCCGGAAAATATTGTTTCTGACAGGGGTGTGTAGTTTGTGTCCAAATTCTGGAGGGCCTTCTGTCAAAAATTTCAAATTTCATTGTCTTTTTCTTCTGCCTACCACCCTGAGAGTAATGGGCAGACTGAACGCCTTAATCAGTCTGTGGAACAATTCTTGAGGTCGTATGTTGCTGATGACCAGCAATTATGGGTGAAATTTCTTCTATTGGCTGAATTTGCTTTGAATAACCGTGTCAATTCTTCTGCTGGGGTTTCACCTTTCTTTTGTAACCATGGTTTCCATCCCCGTTTTCATTCTGGGTCATCAGCCTCCTCCTCTAACCCTGAGGCGGATAGGCTCTCCTCTGAACTGTGCACAGTTTGGGCCCGGGTTCAATCGAACTTAGAAAAGGCTCAAAGTTCTCTGAAACTCAAGGCTGATAGGAGATGTTCAAGGGGGGTGAATTTTCAGATTGGGAATAAGGTATGGTTGTCCTCCAAGAATCTCTCTCTTAAGGTAGACTCTAAAAAGTTTGCTCCTTGTTTTATTGGACCATATAAGATCACGGAGGTGATTTACCCGGTATCATTTAGTTTGGAGCTGCCCGAGTCATTCCACATTCATAATGTGTTCCATAAACCCCTACTTAAAAAATATTTTGAACCGGTAGTACCATCGAAAGCCTCGCCTCCGCCGGTTCTTGTTAATGATGCTGTCGAGTATGTGGTGTCTAAAATAGTGGATGTCAGGAAGGTGCGTAATTCCTTGCAGTACCTGATTCACTGGAAGGGGTATGGGCCTGAAGAGAGCTCTTGGGTACCTGCCAGGGAGGTTCATGCTCCTAGACTTGTTCAAAAATTTCATTTAGAACACCCTGAAAGGCCATCACCTGAAGTCTTGGGTCCGGTGGCCCCTCGTAAAAGGGGGGGTACTGTAACGGGGTTCCGAAGGTGCACTCGGTCTCCCATTAGCCACAGACCTGCTGCTTAGCTTCGGGAGCGAGGATCTGTGTTTGACCTCGTTCCCAGGGCGGCTTTGCTAGCTGGGAGGTTCCCTGCTCCTAAGTCTGCCTTGAGCGCCGAGCTGATCACTCGGTGCTCGACTGGTTGGTCTGTCGGTCATGTGACGCTGGCCACGTCACATGACCCTCACTCCCCACTATAAATACAGGCAGCCTGCTGGCCACAGGTTGCCTGTTAATTTAGGTTCCTCCTGTGATTTTGTCTTTCCTGGTGTACTTACCTCCTGCTGAATTCCTGACGATCCTCTGCTTGCTCCTTGTGTACTTTGCTGCTCTCCTGGTATTCTGACCCCGGCCTCCTCCTGACGATCCTCTGCTGACTCCTTGGTACTTCACTACTCTCCTGGTATTTATGACCCTGGCTACTCCTGACAATTCTCTGCTTGCTCCATTTGTACTTTGTAGCTTCCTGGTATTGACTCGGTCCGTTCACGTTCAGTTGTTTGTCTGTCTGTCATCCCTGCACTTATTTCAAGCTAGGGATTGCCGTCCAGTTGTCCCCTGTCATTAGGACTCGCGAGGCAAGTAGGCAGGGGTAAGGGTGGAGCTCAGTGGTCACTTCCATCCCCCCTGTGTGTGTGTGTACGCGACCGTTACACATTGCTTGTGCATTAATGTCCTCCTCCTCCTGCTCCTCCTCCATTTCATTTCCCACAGGGCTCATGTGGCCGTGAGATCTAGGCGCTACGTCTCCAGTGCCCTGACCAGCCATTGTTAACAGCATCTGTTCCAGGACATGAAGCAGTGGAATGACGTCGTTCATCCCGTAGTCCTGGAGACTGACAAATAACGTGGCGTCCTCAGAGGGCATGAGCAAACGGCAGGTGTCACGCATAAGCTGCAACTGGCTGACATCGAAGTTACACAGGGGAGTACTCCTATCTGCTTGGATCATGAAGAAATCGTTGATGGCCTTTCTCTGTTCATATAGTCGGTCCAACATATGGAGGGTGAAATTCCAACGGGTGGAAACGTCGCATATCAGCCTATGTTGGGTGATGCCATTCTGCCGCTGCAGCTCAAGGAGGGTGTGCTTGGCGGTGTACGAGTGGCTGAAGTGCATGCAAAGTTTCCTGCCCATTTTTAGGATGTCTTGCAGGTGGGTGGAAGACTATATGAACTGCTTGACAACCAGATTGAACAGATGTGCCTTGCAGGGCGCATGGCTCAGCCTTCCTTGACGCAGCACCGATACCATGTTCTTCCCGTTGTCGGTCACCATGGTTACGATTTTGAGTTGTCGTGGAGATAGCCAGGATTCAATTTCTTAATAAATCACATGGAGCAGTTCCTCCCCTGTGTGACTCCGTTCGCCCAGGCAAACGAGGTGCAGAACATTGTGACACCGCCGTGCCCTGCACATGTGGTATGCTGGAAGGGCACTGTGACTTGTCCCTGAAGTGGAGGATGAGGAGGCAGAGGTGGACATTGTTGCAGGACCAACAGCTTAAGAACGTGGAGGCGGAAGCAGCATGACCTGGCCAAGTTGCTGGTTTGGCTGTGCAGGATCCACATTCACCCAGTGGGCCATAAAGGACATGTACTGTCCCTGACCGTAGTTACAGCTCAACACGTTGGCACTGCCGTGCACTTTGCCAGACACCGACATGCTCAAGGACTGGCCTACCTTCTGTTCTACATATTTGTGCAGGGCTGGTACTGCCTTTTTGGCAAAGAAATGACGGCTTGAGACTCCACCTCGGCTCGGCACTAACCATCAGTTCTCTAAAAGGTGCAGAGTCCACCACTTGGAAAGGGAGGGACTGCAGAACTAGGAACTTGGACAGGAATAGGTTCAGCTTCTGCGCCGTTGGATGAGTGCACGCATACTGTTGTCTCTTGGCAATCGCTTCGGTGAACGATTGCTGATGGAATGAGTGACAAGGAGTAGTAGGAGCAGGAGCATCATGTACAGCAGATGATGGGAGGGACAGACCGCTCCCTTCAGCTGAGGTGGTGGAGCCTTGACTGCCAGAAACCGGGTGCGTGCCACTGGGGGATGCAGCAGTTGTCACGGCAGGCTGGACCACCACATCGGAGCCATGGTTCTCCCAGGCCACTGGGTGGCAACACTGCATATGTTGACCTAGGGCCGTAGTGCCAACATTGGCACCCTGGCCACGCTTCACTTTCTGCCCACAGATTCTACATATGGCCATGTTCACCTCCTCCGGCGGCTTAACAAAAAACTGCCACACCGCTGAGTAGGTGATTTTCCCCCCAACACTCCGCACTGACTGCTACCGCTGCTGCCTCCGTGAACCCCTGCACCACTACTTCCCGGGCAGGTGGGCTGCTGCGAAGCAGGTGGTCTACCCCGTGGCCGTTTGGTTCCCGACCAAACGGGAAGTTCCCACTACTGCCACCCTGCTGACTTCCGGCCACCCTATCGACTTGCTGGCTCCGTCTCTGGTTCACAGGCAAGCTGACACCATCTTCTCCTGATAATGATAAATCCCCTTCTGCACCCGGCTCGCAAGTGAGATCGGCTTCATCATCATCGAGTAGTGTCTGCACGTCACTGATGTCCTACTCAACGGTCTCTGGGTCAGGAGCCTGACCGCTCGCAACACCAGCTTCCACGCCACTCTCCTCACCACTACTTGCCCGCCTAGCGGAGGAAGCGGCGGATGTATCCTCCAGATCTTGGCTGGCCCGTAGCTGCTGACTGTCCTCTAGTAGCTCATCCTTGCTCTATAGTGAAGCTGAGCCCCACAGCATATAATACTTCTGTGGGTGATGGAACAGCAAAGGACAGAGGCAGGTTGAGGACAGGTGAGGCCACAGGGCCTGCTCCCGGGCCATGCCAACTAAGGGTTTTGTCTGACGAACCCACCGACTGTTGGCTGGAGGTTTCTGATGTCACTTGGGATGACGTGGATGACCGAGTTAACCAATCAAGAACCACTGCTTTGCTGGTCTAGACGCGACCGCTAGATGAAACCGGGAGCTCAGGCCTCTCTCTGCGACTCCTGCTGCCACGACCTCCTAGTCTGCTGCGACCTTTGCCTGCGCCAGAAACATTTAGGCCTCTGCCACTCCTCTGTGCATGGCCTGGCACTTCTCTGCCTGACAGACTTTTAGCAGAAATAAATTAAACGCAAATTAAAACACCCCTAAAAGCGACAAATATATATTTTTTTTGTTGTACTTAAATACGCCCCTATACGCTTTAACCAAAAAATAATTGCAGAAGTGAACTGAGAATATATTTTTCTTGTAGTACTAAAATACGCCCCTATAAGCTTTCACCAGCAAAAAATTAAGCATTGAAGTGCGTATAGATTTTTCTTGTTGTTAATGAAATACGCCCCTATAAGCTTTAACCGGGAAAAAATTAAGCAGTGAAGTGCGTATAGATTTTTTTTGTTGTTAATGAAATACGCACCTATAAGCTTTAACCAGGAAAAAAAATAATATTACTGAAATAGGCCAACAAACGCTTTCACCAGGAAAAAATTAAGCAGTGAAGTGTGTATAGATTTTTCTTTCTGTTACTGAAATAGGCCAGCAAATGCTTTCTAACTGTAAAAATTAAGCAGGGAGGTGCGTATAGATTTTTCTTGTTAAAGAAAAATATCCCTACACGATTTTGCAGCATCCCACATACAATTGCAAGAAAAAGTATGTGAACCCTTTGGAATGATATGGATTTCTGCACAAATTGGTCATAAAATGTGATCTGATCTTCATCTAAGTCACAACAATAGACAATCACAGTCTGCTTAAACTAATAACACACAAAGAATTAAATGTTACCATGTTTTTATTGAACACACCATGTAAACATTCACAGTGCAGGTGGAAAAAGTAAGTGAACCCTTGGATTTAATAACTGGTTGAACCTCATTTGGCAGCAATAACTTCAACCAAGCGTTTCCTGTAGTTGCATAACAGACGTGCACAACGGTCAGGAGTAATTCTTGACCATTCCTCTTTACAGAACTGTTTTAGTTCAGCAATATTCTTAGGATGTCTGGTGTGAATCGCTTTCTTGAGGTCATGCCACAGCATCTCAATCGGGTTGAAGTCAGGACTCTGACTGGGCCACTCTAGAAGGCGTATTTTCTTCTGTTTAAGCCATTCTGTTGTTGATTTACTTCTATGCTTTGGGTCATTGTCCTGTTGCAACATCCATCTTCTGTTGAGCTTCAGCTGGTGGACAGATGACCTTAAGTTCTCCTGCAAAATTTCTTGATAAACTTGGGAATTCATTTTCCCTTCGATGATAGCAATCCGTCCAGGCCCTGACGCAGCAAAGCAGCCTCAAACCATAATGCCCCCACCACCATACTTCACAGTTGGAATGAGGTTTTGATGTTGGTGTGCTGTGCCTCTTTCTCTCCACACATAGTGTTGTGTGTTTCTTCCAAACAACTCAACTTTGGTTTCATCTGTCCACAGAATATTTTGCCAGTACTGCTGTGGAACATCCAGGTGCTCTTGTGCAAACTGTAAACGTGCAGCAATGTTTTCTTTGGACAGCAGTGGCTTCCTCTGTGGTATCCTCCCATGAAATCCATTCTTGTTTAGTGTTTTGCGTATCGTAGATTTGCTAACAGGGATGTTAGCATATGCCAGAGACTTTTGTAAGTCTTTAGCTGACACTCTAGGATTCTTCTTCACCTCATTGAGCAGTCTGCGCTGTGCTCTTGCAGTCATCTTTACAGGACGGCCGCTCCTAGGGAGAGTAGCAGCAGTGCTGAACTTTCTGCATTTATAGACAATTTGTCTTACCGTGGACTGATGAACAGCAAGGCTTTTGGAGATACTTTTATAACCCTTTCCAACTTTATGAAAGTCAACAATTCTTGAAAGTAGGTCTTCTGAGAGCTCTTTTGTGCAAGGCATCATTCACATCAGGCAATGCTTCTTGTGAAAAGCAAACCCAGAACTGGTGTGTGTTTTTATAGGGCAGGGCAGCTGTAACCAACACCTCACATTTCATCTCATTGATTGGAGCGAGGTGTCAGCCAACTGTAGTCCAATTAGCTCTTGGAGATGTCATTAGTCTAGGGGTTCACATACTTTTTCCACCTGCACTGTGAATGTTTACATGGTGTGTTCAGTAAAAACATGGTAACATTTAATTATTTGTGTGTTATTAGTTTAAGCAGACTGTGATTGTCTATTGTTGTGACTTAGATAAAGATCAGATCACATTTTATGACCAATTTGTGCAGAAATCCTTATCATTCCAAAGGGTTCACATACTTTTTCTTGCAACTGTATGTGTGTAAATGGGACACTTCAAACATCTGAATATACACTCACCTAAAGAATTATTAGGAACACCTGTTCTATTTCTCAATAATGCGATTATCTAGTCAACCAATCACATGGCAGTTGCTTCAATGCATGTAGGGTTGTGGTCCTGTAGTCCTGGTCAAGACAATCTCCTGAACTCCAAACTGAATGTCAGAATGGGAAAGAAAGGTGGGCTACAACAGCAGAAGACCCCACCGGGTACCACTCATCTCCACTAGAAATAGGAAAAAGAGGCTACAATTTGCACGAGCTCACCAAAATTGGACTGTTGAAGACTGGAAAAATGTTGCCTGGTCTGAAGAGTCTCGATTTCTGTTGAGACATTCAAATGGTAGAGTCCGAATTTGGCGTAAACAGAATGAGAACATGTATCCATCATGCCTTGTTACCACTGTGCAGGCTGGTGGTGGTGGTGTAATGGTGTGGGGGATGTTTTCTGGGCACACTTTAGGCCCCTTAATGCCCATTGGCCATCGTTTAAATGCCACGGGCTACCTGAGCATTGTTTCTGACCATGTCCATCCCTTCATAACCACCATGTACCCATCCTCTGATGGCTACTTCCAGCAGGATAATGCACCATGTCACAAAGCTCAAATCATTTCAAATTGGTTTCTTGAACATGACAATGAGTTCACTGTACTAAAATGGCCCCCACAGTCACCAGATCTCAACCCAATAGAGCATCTTTGGATGTGGTGGAACGGGAGCTTCGTGCCCTGGATGTGCATCCCTCAAATCTCCATCAACTGCAAGATGCTATCCTATCAATATGGGCCAACATTTCTAAAGAATTCAATCAGCACCTTGTTGAATCAATGCCACGTAGAATTAAGGCAGTTCTGAAGGCAAAAGGGGTCCAACACCGTATTAGTATGGCGTTCCTAATAATTCTTTAGGTGAGTGTATATATATGTATTGAATTGCAATGTATGGTATTCTTTTTTTATCTGGCTGGCAAGTTCATTTACATCCATTCGCCCCTAGGCGGTGCTGACACCACATAATATATATAGTGGGGGTGTGTCTAGCTGAGAGCAGATTAGAATTTAGTCAGAGTAAGGAGAATCAAGTTCATGGAGGAGAGAGACAGGCTAAAGTCATCATGTAGCTGTGTTCCTTTCCTCTGTGCCCTGATCAAGCCTGGAGAAGTTAACTACAGAAACCAAGCATCAGACAGTGAGTCTATGTACAAAGATGCAGAGAGCGAGGGTAACAGCTAAACTTATCTTATGGACCTCATTAGCACAAGTGACCAGGAGTAGCTTTCCAAGTGCCTGGACACAACTGGATGATTAAGGCCATTATTGTCCTTATCCACTATACAAGCCTTCCGGGTCATAGTGGAAAAACCTATTTATAAGAGTATCCTGCAAATAATGAAGCAAATGTTTGCCTTCCACAAGGGAGATCGCCCTTTAAGGATAGCTCATAGTAACTATATATATATATCAGCATCTTTAGTGCCAGAGTGTTGTAAAGAGGGAATTTAGGATTACCGTCAGGATCCTTGACTATAAAGTATTAGCATTAGAAGAATCCCTCCAATGACAACTGCCACTGCCTGATAATAGGAATTACCAGCGAACTTATTACTATTTGTGCCATATGAAAAGTTTTCCATTGATGAACTGTACCAACTGTCCAGAGACTATAGATTTTTCAGTAAATGTTCAACTGGTTTACAACAACCGACTCCTCATTCTTACTACTGCTACTCTCAACATTTGCAACTTATGGTGCTGGCGTCACGAACCAGGGGCCCAGGCGCAAAAGCACCTAACACTAGTTACCATCAAGGGCACCTCAACCAACATCTGGCTGGTATTCCCTGCAACCGAGAGTGCCCCGGAGGATTTCGTGCTGTCTTCCCATCCACTGTACGCCAGTCCAGGGAGGCATCTGCTAACTGTGAGAACATGAACTATTGCACCCATCGGCCCACCGTGAGCCTCACGTGTTTTCCCCCGTGGCTTGGTAGCGTTACAATTTCACCAGGTAAAAATTAAGCTGGGAAGTGCGTATAGATTTTTCTTGTTGTTAATAAAATACAACCCTTTACAATTTCACCAGAAATCACTGCAACAGTGCAGTGCGTATATATATTTTTCTTTTTTTTTCCGGAAATACGCCCCTATACGCTTTCACTAGAAATAACGTAAACAGTGAAGTGCGTATACAGTACAGACCAAAAGTTTGGACACACCTTCTCATTCAAAGAGTTTTCTTTATTTTCATGACTATGAAAATTGTAGATTCACACTGAAGGCATCAAAACTATGAATTAACACATGGGGAATTATATACAGCACAAAAAAGTGTGAAACAACTGAAAATATGTCATATTCTAGGTTCTTCAAAGTAGCCACCTTTTGCTTTGATTACTGCTTTGCACACTCTTGGCATTCTCTTGATGAGCTTCAAGAGGTAGTCACCTGAAATGGCCTTCCAACAGTCTTGAAGGAGTTCCCAGAGATGCTTAGCACTTGTTGGCCCTTTTGCCTTCACTCTGCGGTCCAGCTCACCCCAAACCATCTCGATTGGGTTCTGGTCCGGTGACTGTGGAGGCCAGGTCATCTGGCGCAGCACCCCATCACTCTCCTTCATGGTCAAATAGCCCTTACACAGCCTGGAGGTGTGTTTGGGGTCATTGTCCTGTTGAAAAATAAATGATGGTCCAACTAAGCACAAACCGGATGGAATAGCACACTGCTGCAAGATGCTGTGGTAGCCATGCTGGTTCAGTATGCCTTCAATTTTGAATAAATCCCCAACAGTGTCACCAGCAAAGCACCCCCACACCATCACACCACCTCCTCCATGCTTCACGGTGGGAACCAGGCATGTAGAGTCCATCCGTTCACCTTTTCTGCGTCGCACAAAGACACGGTGGTTGGAACCAAAGATCTCAAATTTGGACTCATCAGACCAAAGCACAGATTTCCACTGGTCTAATGTCCATTCCTTGTGTTCTTTAGCCCAAACAAGTCTCTCTTGCTTGTTGCCTGTCCTTAGCAGTGGTTTCCTAGCAGATATTCTACCATGAAGGCCTGATTCACACAGTCTCCTCCTAACAGTTGTTCTAGAGATGTGTCTGCTGCTAGAACTCTGTGTGGCATTAACCTGGTCTCTAATCTGAGCTGCTGTTAACCTGCGATTTCTGAGGCTGGTGACTCGGATAAACTTATCCTCCGCAGCAGAAGTGACTCTTGGTCTTCCTTTCCGAGGGCGGTCCGCATGTGAGCCAGTTTCTTTGTAGCGCTTGATGGTTTTTGTGACTGCACTTGGGGACACTTTAAAAGTTTTCCCAATTTTTCGGACTGACTGACCTTCATTTCTTAAAGTAATGATGGCCACTCGTTTTTCTTTACTTAGCTGCTTTTTTCTTGCCATAATACAAATTCTAACAGTCTATTCAGTAGGACTATCAGCTGTGTATCCACCTGACTTCTCCACAACGCAACTGATGGTCCCAACCCCATTTATAAGGCAAGAAATCCCACTTATTAAACCTGACAGGGCACACCTGTGAAGTGAAAACCATTTCAGGTGACTACCTCTTGAAGCTCATCAAGAGAATGCCAAGAGTGTGCAAAGCAGTAATCAAAGCAAAAGGTGGCTACTTTGAAGAACCTAGAATATGACATATTTTCAGTTGTTTCACACTTTTTTGTTATGTATATAATTCCACATGTGTTAATTCATAGTTTTGATGCCTTCAGTGTGAATCTACAATTTTCATAGTCATGAAAATAAAGAAAACTCTTTGAATGAGAAGGTGTGTCCAAACTTTTGGTCTGCACTGTATATATTTGTTTTTCAACAGATATAAGCCACTAAAGGCTTTTTAACATAGCATTTGCACACTAACAGCAAATAGCTGGAATGACAGAGCTATTGGCTAATGGCTATTTGGATCCCCAAATAATCGTTCCCTGCACTTGTAAATCGCTTTTATAGCACTGTCCCTAGTGCCTTCTGATGTCTCTCTCTGCACTAAGATGCTGTGAAATGATTCCTCCCTATCATTTACCTGCACTTATAAATCGTTTTTTTCTGTCTTTTTTTCCACAATAAGGTTTTTCCAATCGCTGTCCCTAGCGCCTTCTCACGTCTGTCCCTGCACTCTGAACGCTGGAAAATGGCAGAATCTAAAATAGCTGTCACATTTATAGGGCTGTGACATTACAGTGCTGGCTGGCTGCTGATTGGCTGCATTCATGCATGCCAATCTGGGTGATCCCACCTTCCCAGAGTTCTTTGCCCCATGTCCTTAGTCCTCACACGTGTAGCCTCCATTTTAGGAAAAATGCAATTCGTTACCACGAAGCGTGATGAAATTCGAATTCGTTGCGAATTGAATTTTTCCTGAAATTCGGAACGAATTCCACTTCGTCGACTTCGATTCTCTCATCTCTACCCTGGACCCCCACCGTTCAGCATTTTGAGCGTCGCAGCCTTTTTCCCTCTTTTCCTAGGCCGAGTGATTACACATTCATGTGTTACGTGGCCTAGGGGCTGCTCTGCCCTATTCAAGTGAATGGGGCTGAGTGCGATACCAAGCACAACCGCTATACTATAAACGGAGCTGGGCTAGGTGAGCTGCGAGAAGGCAGCGGCGCTCACAGGAGCACCAATGCCTACTCAAAACAGCTGATCAGCGGGGGTCACAGGTGTCAGACCCCCAACGACAAGATACTGATGACCTATCTAGAGGATAGGTCATCAGTCAAAAAATCCAGGAAAACCCTTGTAAGTACAAAGTGCAATTTCTCTGGCACCAGATGAGAGGGTATGGTGGCTGGTTAGATGGTGATAAGTTGGCACTAGTAAGCACTTGTGGATATAGGTGTCCACTGTAGTACAGGCTTAAAGGCGTTGTCTCGCTTCGAGAAAGTTAACACAAGGCACTCACTAATGTATTGTGATTGTCCATGTTGCTTCCTTTGGTGGCTGGATTCATTTTTCCATCACATTATACACGGCTCGTATCCAGGGGTTACGACCACCCTGCAATCCAGCAGAGGTGGTCGTGCTTGCACAACTATAGGAAAAAGCGACATTCTATGCACACTCCTGCAGCCTCGGCCACCATAGAAGCCGTGCAACTACAAGTATGTCTCTGCGGTCCTGACACTGGTCCGCTCCCCGCTGCTTTCCACTTTCTGACTCAACACACCAGGAGCACCAGGAAAGGCCTGCCAATCGCAGGCAGAGGTGGGTCACCACTACGGCCAGTGATTGGCTGAGTGGGATTTTCCCTGCACTTCCATTGCTTTGAGCCAGGACCAGGAAGTGAAGTGCAGCGAGGCCTGGAGCAGCATTGCAGAATCGGTGAGGGTCAGTAAGGTTTACTTATTATTTTTTTTTTACTTTTTGGCCTATTTTGTTTTTAAGTTGAGTTGCCTTCCCCTAAAAATCTCTTTCATATGATTCAGTCTTCCATTGAATCTAAAACTAACATCTGAATACGTGGGTGAAGGCTGAAACCGCTCTAACATTTACTGCATAAAACATCATATTGCGTTACAGCAGAAGCACTGATTACGGCATGAGTAATATGGGAAGAAGACAGTCATTGCATTTGGTCGGAGGACGTCTGTTTTACTCCGTGTAAGTACCGTCCATCAGCCGAGGCACAGCACATGATTGCTAGGATGAGGAATAGTTCCACGTTTCAGACAAGTCAGTCATACGCGGCCAACGTGTTCATTTTCAATCTCCCACAATGATAATCTCTCTGGACTTGTCAAGGACACTGCGTCATGTGAATACTGATTCGGCTTGAGATACCCAGGAGACACGAGGGTGGATTCATCAATACCGGCTCTTCAGAGTAATGCGCTGTCATAGACGGACTCCACCGTTGTTAGAAACGCTATGATTTCCTCAAATCCCCATCTTGGGGGGCAAATTTTTCAAATATCTCAGTTATTTGATACCTTCTGCTCCCTGTCCACTTCAGCTATAGCAAATGAAACCATTCCCAATAATAAATAACCTATTAATAGCTGCTACCTTAAAGGGGTTCTGCAGTTTTTAGATCATCAGCATCTGATCGGTGGGGGTCCGGCACCTGGGACCCCCGCCGATCAGCTGTTTGAGAAGGCAGTGGCGCTGGCAGTAGCACCACGGCCTTCCTGCTGTTTACTGCCGGCCCAGGGACGTCACAACTAGTATTACTGGCCTGGGCGGGGCTAAGCTCTGTTCACTGGAATGGAGCTTAGCCGCGCCCAGGCCAGTGATACTAGTCGTGACGTCACTAGGCCTGCGGTAAACAGTGAGAAGGCAGCGGCGCTACTGCCAGTGCTGCTGCCTTCTCAAACAGCTGATCAGCGGGGGTCCCGGGTGTTGGACCCCTGCCAATCAGATGCTGATGATCTATCCAGAGGATAGATCATCAGTAAAAAAAAACTGCAAAAAAAAAGCCATTAATAGGTTATTTATTTTTTATGGTTTAATTTGCTATAGCTGAAGTGGAGCGTGAACTGCAGAACCCCTTTAAATGAGCAAAGCATGCTGTTCAGGGGCGGACTGCGAACTTAATTTGGCCCTGGAAATCTAAAACTAGCCCCCCATGTAGGCGGGTCCAAGTTGACAGAAGGTGGGACAACAGAAATAGGTGGGGCTAGCAATACTGTAGTGCTGAGCAAAATACCGTCCCAGCAGAACCAAACAGCACAGTGCAGCACAGAGTACTCCCTCAGCAGAACTAAATACTACAGTGCAGCACAGAGTACTCCCTCAGCAGAACTAAATACTACAGTGCAGCACAGAGTGCTCCCTCAGCAGAACTAAATACTACAGTGCAGCACAGAGTACTCCCTCAGCAAAACCAAATACTACAGTGCAGCACAGAGTACTCCCTCAGCAGAACTAAATACTACAGTGCAGCACAGAGTGCTCCCTCAGCAGAACTGAATACTACAGTGCAGCACAGAGTACTCCCTCAGCAGAACCAAATACTACAGTGCAGCACAGAGTACTCCCTCAGCAGAACTAAATACTACAGTGCAGCACAGAGTACTCCCTCAGCAGAACCAAATACTACAGTGCAGCACAGAGTACTCCCTCAGCAGAACCAAATACTACAGTGCAGCACAGAGTGCTCCCTCAGCAAAACCAAATACTACAGTGCAGCACAGAGTACTCCCTCAGCAGAACCAAATACTACAGTGCAGCACAGAGTACTCCCTCAGCAGAACCAAATACTACAGTGCAGCACAGAGTGCTCCCTCAGCAAAACCAAATACTACAGTGCAGCACAGAGTACTCCCTCGGCAAAACCAAATACTACAGTGCAGCACAGAGTACTCCCTCAGCAGAACCAAATACTACAGTGCAGCACAGAGTACTCCCTCAGCAAAACCAAATACTACAGTGCAGCACAGAGTACTCCCTCAGCAAAACCAAATACTACAGTGCAGCACAGAGTACTCCCTCGGCAGAACCAAAGAGCACAGTGCAGCACACAATACTGCTGCCTGTGGCATAGTATGAAACCGTATCATCATCCTGAGGATGGCAATACAGTTATAATCAGGATGGCAGCCGTGGCCGCTGGCCCATTGCATAAATGCCTGATGCTCCTACATTAATTAATGCTGAGAGCATCAGATCTTTATGTACCTGCCTGGCAGCCAAGAGGAGGGCTTGGGTGTTATGTGAAGAAAGATTGCTTTATGTATAATTCTGCAGCAGCAGTAACATATGCTAAAATATTTTTTTTATGAAAACATGACAGTTACATTTAAAATGATTACGCTCTGTCACCCTAATGGCGCCTAACAATGCACTATAGGAGCCTTACAAGATTTTATAGAAGTGATCAAATGAAGTGAAATAGTGAAAAAGTGAAATGAGATGCAAAAAATGCAAATTAAATGACAAAAAAGTAAAAAATAAAATAAAATAAAACTTTATTATTTGAAAAAAAATTCTAATGGATCATAACATGTATCATTACACCGTAACAACCCCTACGATAAAATGAGCACATTTATCCACCATGGTGTTTTCTATAAAAAACAAACAAAAAAAAAACTTTTTGGGTCCATCCTAAAAGGCTCAATAAAAAGTGATCAGTTATTCATATGTAGCCCAAGATTATACCACTAAAAAAACTACAAGTTGTCCTGCTAAAAACAAATTCCTTAAAGGGGTATTCCCTTCTTAATGATCACTGTTAAATCTGTTAATGATTCAACAGTGATAATTTTTCTAAATATATTTAATTCACTAATTCCCACCCCTTAGAAGTAAATAAACTTATACTTACAGTCATGTGAAAAAATTAGGACACCCTTTGAAAGCATGTGGTTTTTTGTAACATTTTTAATAAAAGGTTATTTCATCTCCGTTTCAACAATACAGAGAGATTAAAGTAATCCGACTAAACAAAGAAAACAGAAGAAAAGTCTTTTCAAGATCTTCTGTAAATGTCATTCTACAAAAATGCCTATTCTAACTGAGGAAAAAGATAGGACACCCTCACATGTATTCCCTCTTAAATTGGCTCAGATCTCACACAGGTATATCACACCAGGTGCACATAATTAGTAGATCGTTACTCTGCATGTTGAATGAGGCTTGCCCTATTTAAACCTCAGACATTTAGTTTGGTGTGCTCCTGACTGTTGAAGTGAGAGTGAGCACCATGGTGAGAGCAAAAGAGCTGTCAGAGGACTTCAGAAAAAAGATTGTAGCAGCCTATGAGTCTGGGAAGGGATTTAAAAAGATCTCAAAAGATTTTGAAATCAGCCATTCCACTGTCCGGAAGATAGTCTACAAGTGGAGGGCTTTCAAAACAACTGCCAACATGCCCAGGACTGGTCGCCCCAGCAAGTTCACCCCAAGAGCAGACCGCAAGATGCTAAAAGAGGTCTCCAAAAACCCTAAAGTGTCATCTCGAGAACTACAGCAGGCTCTGGCTACTGTTGATGTAGAAGTACATGCCTCTACAATCAGAAAGAGACTGTACAAGTTTAACTTGCATGGGAGGTGTGCAAGGAGGAAACCTTTGCTTTCCAAGAGAAACATTGAGGCCAGACTGACATTTGCCAGAGATAAAGTTGACAAAGACCAGGACTTCTGGAATAATGTTCTTTGGACAGATGAGTCCAAAATTGAATTATTTGGACACTACAGCAGAGGACATGTTTGGCGTAAACCAAACACAGCATTCCAAGAAAAGAACCTCATACCAACTGTGAAGCATGGAGGTGGAAGTGTCATGGTTTGGGGCTGCTTTGCTGCAGCAGGACCTGGTCAGCTCACCATCATAGAATCCACGATGAATTCTACTGTGTATCAGAAGGTGCTTGAAGAACATGTGAGACCATCAGTTAGAAAATTAAAGCTGAAGCGGAACTGGACCATGCAACATGACAATGACCCAAAACATACTAGTAAATCAACCAAAGATTGGCTGAAAAAGAAGAAATGGAGAGTCCTGGAATGGCCAAGTCAAAGTCCAGATTTGAATCCCATTGAGATGCTGTGGGGTGACTTGAAAAGGGCTGTACGTGCAAGAAACCCCTCAAACATCTCACAGCTGAAAAAGTTCTGCATTGAGGAGTGGGGTAAAATTTCCTCAGACCGATGTCGAAGACTGGTAGATGGCTACAAGAACCGTCTCACTGCAGTTATTTCAGCCAAAGGAGGTAACACTCGCTATTAGGGGCAAGGGTGTCCTATCTTTTTCCTCAGTTAGAATAGGCATTTTTGTAGAATGACATTTACAGAAGATCTTGAAAAGACTTTTCTTCTGTTTTCTTTGTTTAGTCGGATTACTTTAATCTCTCTGTATTGTTGAAACGGAGATGAAATAACCTTTTATTAAAAATGTTACAAAAAACCACATGCTTTCAAAGGGTGTCCTAATTTTTTCACATGACTGTACCTGACTGTTGTCTTCCGTCTCCCCTGGTTACGGCCACCTCTCTTCTCAGGAATCGCGGTGGCCGCGCGTGCGCAGACGATTTCTTCTCTTCTCCCGGCCAGCTGCGCGCTGTACTGAACGCGCATGCCGAGACCGCGCATGCGCTATGGTGATTTCTTCCTGGACAGATTTCTTACTGGCGTGCACGTTCAGTACAGCACGCGGCCCGGCCGGGAGAAGACTTCAATCAAGATGGAGCCCGCCCCCTGCCGAGTGCCGAAACCAGGAAGTGGACAGCGTGTCGGGAGCAGGTAAGTATGAAATAGAGTCTTGAGAATACCCCTTTAATGGAGAAATATTAATTAATGCAGTAACACAGAAACAAATGATTTTGTTAAAAAAAAGGGTTTTATTGCTAAAAAAATTAGAAAAACATTTGAAAAAACCAAACACATCTGGTATCTGGGGGCCACCACTTAGGGGAGCTAACTGCATAATCATTTATACATTTAGTATTGAACTTAACAGGGTTTATTGGGAGCTGTATACATCTGTATGCAGCAAGCTCCCCCTAGTGGTAGCTGTGTGCCCAGCCTCTTTTGTAGGTCTACCACTGCACGTTTATGGCACGAGATACTTTGACTATAGAATAGTATATTACTATAGTAATAGTTCAGCACAGTACGCATTTCAGGATTGAAGCAGAGAAATAACACGATACATGAACCCTTGCATTAAGAAGATTTCAATGACAAACTTGACAATCACATCATAGTGAAGAGCAGCCACCCCTGGAACCTGTCATCTGCGCAGACACACTTCACAGACCCTCACTCTGTGGCTTTTCATGCTTTGTGGGCTTAACTCATTCAGGGCAGGTTTTGATTTGCTGACAGGTCTTCAGGGGAATCACACAAATCTGGTTACATGCAGCGACACTGATACATGACTGATGAGGTGATGACGAAGCCTAAGCCTCACGTCTGCCAAAAGTAATGAAAAACATCCGATACTTCAAGTAAATATTCACATTGCCTCTATAGGACGTAGGTATCTTTGTATTGCATCTCTTTAACCTGTTTCATTTTGTTTCTATTTCTACACTGTAAAAATGAGTCACTTGCTACCTGGAAACCATCAGCAAGCATGCCGGTTGAAGGGATTGTCTAGAACCAGAGAAAAGGATTCGCTATGTTTTGCAGGAAACAGTTCCACAGTTGCCCATGGGCTGAAGCTGTTTTTGTGCACTTCTGTTGGTAAATTCAGGGCATTTAAATCCTGACAAATAACACCCACTTCACAAATTTGGCCTCGGAAAAGGTGATTTTGCTAGGATTGTCCCTGAAAATTCAGGACAATCCCAGAAAATTCTGAACTATTGGCAATTATAGTCTTGCTGCTGTCAAGCACGTACCTAGCTATTATCCAGTGCGTGGTTGTTTTAGACTGGTCTACTATATGTGTGCCTGGATGCCGAGCCAATTATGTTTCTGGCGCAAAGTCCAGAGCTAGACGGAGGATCTAAAACTTTTCTGTTGGACTTTCCTGTGTACTGACTTTGGCTTGTCCCTGGATTAACCCATTGTCTACTGATCTGGCTCCCACTGACTTTCCAGGCTTAGACTCGGGCTTGTGTACTTCTCTCCTGCTACTCCTTGGCATCTCATAGGTCTGCTACCTGGCTGGTTTCTGGCTCAAAGTCCAGAGCTAGACAGAGGATCTATAACTGGCATTTGCTGTTTGTCTTTGCCTGGGCTTTTCCGTTGAACTTTCCTGTCAACTGACTTTGGCTTGTCTCTGGATTAACCCCTTGTGTACTGATCTGGCTCACACTAACTTTCCAGGCTTGGACTCTGGCTTGTGTACTTCTCTCCTGCTACTCCTTGGCATCTCATAGGTCTGCTACCTGTGATCTCGCACCTGTTTTCTGATATCTTACTCCACAGATGTAAACTGGGTCACTAGCAGTCAAGTCCAACCCGGGCAGTGACCCCCTATTCCTACTGTCTCTTTACAGTATCTCACAGTCACTTGACTGGGGCAGAGCCCTGGAGTGGCGCTTTAAAATTTGAACATCGTGATTGGCTGATTATTTTTCAAACCCCCCTCAACTTGCTGATTTTGCTGGGAATATACTGTATACATGTACAGCCATACATATACTGCAGCATGTAAGTCCGCTAGAGCTGTTGCTTGTTAGTAGCTCCTGAGTCTGGCCCTCCATGGTTTCTATATGCCCTGTGAATATACAAGCAAAGCAGGGATCTCCAACCTGTGGCTGCCATGAAACTACAACTACCATTCTTTCCTGACAGGCCTTTAAAAAAAATGCTTTAAAGGGGTTGTCCCACGTAAAATATTCTACAGTTTACAAACCAGCGCCTGGATCTAAATACTTTTATAATTGTATGTTATTAAAAACATTTTTATAGGCACTGAGTTATTCAATGTAATGTATCTGTATAGCGCCACCTGCTGTTTGTTTTTCCTATATTTTTGTCCACCTCACTGAGATGGCCGCACATGCTCAGTTTCATGCTTCAACTGCACCGGGACTGTAATAGGGAGAGAGCTGCAGAAGACAGAACACGCCTTCTGAGAAAGGACATTCCCCTTGAGCTTCCAGCTTGATATAAATCTAGCAGAACAACTGATACAATGAATGGAGAGATCTCTGGGTCCATGTGAGGTACAGAGCTGGTTCTAGCTTTTTTTAGAAAGAGATTGTCATGTACTATATGATGTCTGATCTTCATTTTTTACATTAATCATGGGAGAACCCCTTTAATTACATTGATAAACTGCCATAACTGTGACCAACAATAGGCCTCAGTTATCCAAAACTAACAGGCTGTCTATATTGCCCCTAGCAACCAATCAGATCTCAGCTTTTATTCCTTCAATTGCTCTGGAAAAATGAAAGCTGTGCTGTGATTGGTTGCTATGAGCAACAGAGAAAACTGTACTGCCAGTTTTGCATAAATGAGGCCCAATGGGGGGGAGGAGTTAGGAAACTCAGTTGTATATGTTCCCCATAGCAACCAATCACGGCACAGCTTTCATTTCTAATAGTGCTATTGAAAAATGAAATCTGCGCTGTGATTGGTTGCTATAGGCAACAAAGACAGTTTTACTGCTAGCTTTGATAGATGTGGCCCAAATTTCCAAATCTGATTACAGCGATTGTAACCATTATGATCGGGTTTTTATATGTGTGACTAGACATGACCTGTGCATACTTATGGACATTGCAGTTGGTAAATTAGGGACAAATAGACTCTGCTCCAGGAACACCCATTTAACCGAAGGACTTACATAAGTACCTCCCATTTTCAACCCGGGATAGTCTGAATTTGCAGGGATTGTCTTTGAAAATTTAGGAACAGTTCCTGCAAATTTGGGATTGTTAGCAACTATGCGTGTGTGGCTTAACTGGAGTAGAAGATGTTGGTCTTGATAAATCTCCCTCTTGTCTTAGACCAGGACCTACACCGTTTCCTACCGTTTTCTCGCCCTTGCGCGGACTTTTACAAAAAATCTCAGTTTACCTTTGATTTGTCTCCTGACCTTTGCTTTGCTGAGCAACATCCGTGGGGCCTTATTGATTTATAGGACCAGCAAGAGACAAGAGGTCTCACGGAAACGTTCTCATTCTGTAGTACTGGCATAACGTGGTAATTTTGGGGGCGAGCCCCGCAGAACTTGGTTCCTAGATTTAGAAATAACATATCATCAGGAACCCAATATAATGTAATAGCACGAAATGAAAAATGTGTTCTCTACAATTTGCATCAGGAGGAGAGCGAAAAAGACAAATTAAACTTTGATCTTTTTAGACAAGAAGATTATTTTCCATTATTATGTTTTTTTTCACATTCAGCTGTGTTATTGGAAATTGAGCCTTAGCAAATGTTCACTTCAAAAACCTGCAGAATAATCATCGCCCCGTGTAATACAGAATGTGCTGAAGCTCCTCTTTAAAGATTTAATATCCTGAAGCTTAATTCTTAAAGGGTGTTTGTCTTAGAACCAAACAGTAATCCGAAGATCATTAACAATGGCAGGAAAAGGTTTATGAATTGTGATTTAAATGATTCTGTGTTGCTTTGCTTCATTCCAACCTTCCTTCTCTTCATCACTTCCTTTTGTCTTCCTTACTTTCTGTGCATTCTTCTTTCCCTCACTTCCTCTTTTATGCTCCCACTTTCTCTTCCTACCTTGCTTTCTTCCTCTATTCCTTCCTTCTTCCTTTCTTTTTTCCAGTCTTCCTTCCCTACTTTTTTATCTCTCGTCCTCCCTTCTTCCTTCCCTTCTTCTTTCCCATCTTCCTTCCCTTTCATCCTTCATTTCTTTAGTATCTGTGCTGCTACACAGTTAAAATCTATATACCTAAATTCATATATATTCTATATTTGGTTTTATGCTTTATATTTGGAAATGCACTTGTTTTTCTTGTTCGTAAAATCTGTGATTCATTTCCTTTCCTTGCTCCACCCCTTCTTCTGTGTACTTCACTTCCTGTATCTTCATACTGCTCCAGACATATGTACAGGTACACATGTATTCTCATGTAAGCTTACAAAAGCATCATCTTTTGACCGCACAATACCGGAATCCATCTGTTCTGCTGTACTCTGTTATCTGGCTTACAGAATAAAGCAACTTACACGGATAAACTTGTGTTGGTGAGTTCATACTATCTGATGAGGATTGTCCACAGTGATTATATCTGCTTATACAGGCCAGGCATATAGATCTCACTAGGGATAAATGGATATTACAACAATCGGAGTCAGAATAATATCCTTTTCCTTCTTTCCCTCTTTCTTACTCCCTTCTCATCCTGCCCTTCTTCCTTCTTTCTTCCTTCCTCCATTTTCATCCTGCCCTACTGTCACAGACGTTCCTGTGACAGGTGCCAGGAGATCAGTGAGACTGGCAAGACGTAGTTTAATCTGACAGGTTCCTATGGTTCAAATCGTGTCTGTGTTGTTTCTGGTCAAGGCCGGCGTCAGCACCCGGCATACCTGGGCAAGTGTCGGGGCCCACAGCTCCTGGGGGGGCCCACAGCACAGCTGCCAGAGCCCAGTAGCAATGAGCGCTTCCATCAATACAAATGGAAGCGCTCATTGCCGGAGCGCAGGGGGCTGGGTCCTCTCACTCACCGCTCAGCTCCCCACGCTCCTCCCCTCCTTCAGGCCGGCAGCGGACAGAATGGTGAAGCAGGAAGACTTCTCCCGGCTCCACCATTCAGTCTGCAGGCACGAATCGCGCTGCTGGCCTGTGTGGGCGGAGCCTACAGCCCTGTAATCTGTATAAGCTCCGCCCACACAGTGCTGCAGAGCGATCTGTGCCTGCAGGGAATAGTAGAATGGTGAGCTTCAGGAACGGGACAAGGTGAGTAGTTACTGTGTTTTATTTTTTTTTTTTAATACAGAGGGGTCACAGAGACCTTAATTACTATGGAGGGGGCACAGAGGTCTTTATTACTATGGAAGGGACACAGAGGGTATTTCTACTATGGAGGGGGCACAGAGGGCATTACTACCCTGAAGGGGGCACAGAGGGCATTACTAATGTGAAGGGGGCACAGTGGGAATTTCTACTATGGAGGGGGCACAGAACCAGAGGGCATTGCTACAATGAAGGTGGCACAGTGGGCATTATTACTGTTAAGGGGGCACAATGGGGATTTCTACTATGAAGGGGGCACAGTGGGGATTATTACTATGAAGGGGGCAAATATCTTGGCATATCCACCGTAAGAGGGCACATAACTTGGCATGTCTACTGTGAAGGGGGCACACATCTTGGCATATCAACTGTGGGGGGGGGGGCACATATTTTGGGATATCTACTGTGAGGTGCACATATCTTGGCATATCTATTGTGAGGGGGCACATATTTTGGGATATCTACTGTGAGGGGGCACATATCTTGGCATATCTACTGTGGGGGGGGGGGCACATATTTTGGGATATCTACTGTGAGGGGCACATATCTTGGCATATCTACTGTGAGTTTATTCAACGTGGGGTCAAAGAGATGAGTTTTCACCAGTCAGTCTCACACAGAGGCACCATCTTGTTGGATACAGTCTTTCACTTTGGAGGCGCAATAAACCTACTGGTTCTACACCGGACACCGCACTTAGACACTGGTGAAATGGCATGTGTGGCTACCCCTATATCCCTGCCTTACAGTGCCTTAGGCATTTTCCTGAAACAGGGACTGGTACACATCAACTGGAAATGCTTCAAACCTGACTCTGAGTGCCTGGGCTCCTACAGGGAGACTTCTGTCACCACCTACCTCACCATCTGGATGCAACTTAGTGTCTGGCTCTGCTCCTGTCTGCACATGAGCCCCCCCCCCCCCCCCCCACTGGGAGGGTTACACTTTCCATCTTTTATTTAACCCTGCTTCATGCTTTCACTCTTTGTTTTCCTCCCTTCCTTCTTCCCTTCTTTCCTTCCCCCCCTTCCTTCCTTTTGCTCTCGTTATATCTCCATTATTTGCTCTACCTCTTTAATGCTTCCTACTTTTCCTTCTTGTCTTTGTTTGATCCTTCCTTTCATCTTTCTTTCCTTCCTGCCCGTTCCCTCCCATATTACTCCTTTCATCTGAGGGTCTAATATAGCTAATGAGTCAGGGGCACAAATGAAGGACATATGGTAATGAGTATACGCAAAGCATTATGGGAGAACATTTGAATTTTTATCCTGCGACATTCATAGGACGACATCTAATGTTACCATTTTCTTACAATTTGGACTTTCCCTCTGTGGTTCATTCTTTGCAGTCTGTAATTTCATACATATGCGCCGTCACATCTCTGTCCACTCAGGACAGTCACACTGATCCAGTTAGGTGGCAGAAGATTGTGAAATGGTCGCTCACATCTGTTTACAATTTTCACACTTTCACATTTTCATTTTCTCATCATCTCATTTTCTAAAGTTTGGTCTTTGATACGCATTTCAGCTAACTCTCCGCAAATTAAAATATGAGGCGTCCACAAGCAGTAAGACGATTAGATGGATCCATTACATTGTTTTCTGATTCACAACTTCTGTTCCCCAGCTTTATTATCTCTTGTGCATGAGATAGAAAACTTATGAGCCACGAGCTAGCTTGGAATTAAAGTGTCTGATTAAATAACAAGATAGCGAAGAAGGATCGGCACTCACTTTCTTGATGATACGAAGAGACGTTTATTCAAGGCATAATAGCATCATCAGTGATTAGTTTTGGCTCAAGCCTGAACCTTTTTTTCAAACTGCAATACTCCATTAGTGAGCAAGACAGGATTTAAACACATACACTCCACCCAGTGATGTCATCATGTTACCATGACAACCAGTAAACAGTGTGAATAAACATAAGGTGTCAGAGTGAAAACAGCAGACATGGCAATGTAGTAACCATAGGCAACGTATCCAGCAAATTGTACCAAAGTCATTCAAAAGTCCATAGTGTTATTCTTCTCGGTGCAGCTGCACATCTTTGTAACATTGTTTATGTTTTCTGAAATTGAGGGAGATAAAATAAATAAATAAAAGGTCATTACAAGAAGCTGTTAAGTTCATAATCTCTATTCAGACCCATAGGTTCCAGTGTCTGCAGCCTATGGATCCAGTATGCCTCCCGTTTTTTTAGTAGCTGTATGCGGTTTCCACCTCTACGTGGTTGGGGGACATTGTCGATAATCTGAAATCGTAATTGTGGTATTTTATGTTTGCAAGCATCAAAGGGATAGGGTCTTGCCCAACACGATGACATCACTGGGCAGAGTGTATGTGTTTAAATCCTGTCCTGCTCACTAGGGATGAGCGAACTCGAACTGTATAGTTCGGGTTCGTACCGAATTTTGGGGTGTCCGTGACACGGACCCGAACCCGGACATTTTC
This sequence comes from Bufo gargarizans, assembly GCF_014858855.1. Taxonomy (NCBI): domain Eukaryota; kingdom Metazoa; phylum Chordata; class Amphibia; order Anura; family Bufonidae; genus Bufo; species Bufo gargarizans. Next base: position 478,015,399 of record NC_058084.1, on the reverse strand, counting down.
GTAAAAGTCCGGGTTCGGTGTTCGTCGCTTTCTTGGCGCTTTTGTGACGCTTTCTTGGCGCTTTTTGAAAGGCTGCAAAGCAGCCAATCAACAAGCGTCATACTACTTGCCCCAAGAGGCCGTCACAGCCATGCCTACTATTGGCATGGCTGTGATTGGCCAGAGCACCATGTGACCCAGCCTCTATTTAAGCTGGAGTCACATAGCGCCGCCCGTCACTCTGCTCTGATTAGCGTAGGGAGAGGTTGCGGATGCGACAGTAGGGCGAGATTAGGCAGATTAACTCCTCCAAAGGACTTCACTTGATTAATCGATCGATCTGCAGCTGTGCATCATTGAGCTGCTGAAATTCAAATGCTCACTCACTGTTTTTAGGCTGCCCAGACCGTTTGTCAGTCACTTTTTTCTGGGGTGATCGGCGGCCATTTTGTGTCTTGTGCGGTGCTGCGACCAAGTGCATCCAAGCTGCGACCAAGTGCATTTAACCCTCAATGGTGTGGTTGTTTTTTGGCTAAAGCGTACATCAGGGTAAAGCTGTCACACCAAGTGCATTTAACCAGCAATAGTCTGTTTATTTTTTGGCCATATACTAAATCAGGGGCAAGCTGCGCCTGTCACCAAGTGCATTTAACCCTCAATGGTGTGGTTGTTTTTTGGCTAAAGCCTACATCAGGGTGAAGCTGTCACACCAAGTGCATTTAACCAGCAATAGTCTGTTTATTTTTTGGCCATATACTACATCAGGGGCAAGCTGCGCCCGTCACCAAGTGCATTTAACCCTCAGTAGTGTGGTTGGTCAAGCTGTCACACCAAGTGCATTTAACCAGCAATAGTGTGGTTATTTTTTGGCCATATCCCAGTCTAATTCTGTCACTAAATCCATACCGGTCACCCAGCGCCTAAATACTAGGCCTCAAATTTATATCCCGCTAAATCTCTCGTTACCGCTGTACTGTTGTGGCTGGGAAAGTTATTTAGTGTCCGTCAAAGCACATTTTTTGTTCTGGGTTGAAGTACAATTCCCAATTTAGCAATTTCATAATTTAGTGGTTCCTGCTATATCAGAGCTATTTGAAATCTATCCCTAAAAGGGTATATAATATTCAAGGTGCACATAGGGTCATTCAGAATAACTTCACACACACGCTACTGTGCATTTCCAAGTCTAATTCTGTCGCTAAATCCATACCGGTCACCCAGCGCCTAAATACTAGGCCTCAAATTTATATCCCGCTGAATTTGAATACAATACATTGGGCCAAATAATATTTTTGTTGTTGTGGTGAACCATAACAATGAGAAAAACATCTAGTAAGGGACGCGGACGTGGACATGGTCGTGGTGGTGTTAGTGGACCCTCTGGTGCTGGGAGAGGACGTGGCCGTTCTGCCACATCCACACGTCCTAGTGTACCAACTACCTCAGGTCCCAGTAGCCGCCAGAATTTACAGCGATATATGGTGGGGCCCAATGCCGTTCTAAGGATGGTAAGGCCTGAGCAGGTACAGGCATTAGTCAATTGGGTGGCCGACAGTGGATCCAGCACGTTCACATTATCTCCCACCCAGTCTTCTGCAGAAAGCGCACAGATGGCGCCTGAAAACCAACCCCATCAGTCTGTCACATCACCCCCATGCATACCAGGGAAACTGTCTCAGCCTCAAGTTATGCAGCAGTCTCTTATGCTGTTTGAAGACTCCGCTGGCAGGGTTTCCCAAGGGCATCCACCTAGCCCTTCCCCAGCGGTGAAAGATATAGAATGCACTGACGCACAACCACTTATGTTTCCTGATGATGAGGACATGGGAATACCACCTCAGCATGTCTCTGATGATGACGAAACACAGGTGCCAACTGCTGCGTCTTTCTGCAGTGTGCAGACTGAACAGGAGGTCAGGGATCAAGACTGGGTGGAAGACGATGCAGGGGATGATGAGGTCCTAGACCCCACATGGAATGAAGGTCGTGCCACTGACTTTCACAGTTCGGAGGAAGAGGCAGTGGTGAGACCGAGCCAACAGCGTAGCAAAAGAGGGAGCAGTGGGCAAAAGCAGAACACCCGCCGCCAAGAGACTCCGCCTGCTACTGACCGCCGCCATCTGGGACCGAGCACCCCAAAGGCAGCTTCAAGGAGTTCCCTGGCATGGCACTTCTTCAAACAATGTGCTGACGACAAGACCCGAGTGGTTTGCACGCTGTGCCATCAGAGCCTTAAGCGAGGCATTAACGTTCTGAACCTGAGCACAACCTGCATGACCAGGCACCTGCATGCAAAGCATGGACTGCTGTGGAGTAAACACCTTAAAACCAAGGAAGTCACTCAGGCTCCCCCTGCTACCTCTTCTGCTGCTGCCGCCTCGGCCTCTTCCTCCGCCTCTGGAGGAACGTTGGCACCTGCCGCCCAGCAAACAGGGGATGTACCACCAACACCACCACCACCACCTCCGTCACCAAGCGTCTCAATCATGTCACACGGCAGCGTTCAGCTCTCCATCTCACAAACATTTGAGAGAAAGCGTAAATTCCCACCTAGCCACCCTCGATCCCTGGCCCTGAATGCCAGCATTTCTAAACTACTGGCCTATAAAATGCTGTCATTCAGGCTGGTGGACACAGACAGCTTCAAACAGCTCATGTCGCTTGCTGTCCCACAGTATGTTGTGCCCAGCCGCCACTACTTCTCCAAGAGAGCCGTGCCTTCCCTGCACAACCAAGTATCCGATAAAATCAAGTGTGCACTGCGCAACGCCATCTGTGGCAAGGTCCACCTAACCACAGATACGTGGACCAGTAAGCACGGCCAGGGACGCTATATCTCCCTAACTGCACACTGGGTAAATGTAGTGGCAGCTGGGCCCCAGGCGGAGAGCTGTTTGGCGCACGTCCTTCCGCCGCCAAGGATCGCAGGGCAACATTCTTTGCCTCCTGTTGCCACCTCGTCCTTCTCGGCTTCCTCCTCTTCTTCCACCTGCTCATCCAGTCAGCCACACACCTTCACCACCAACTTCAGCACAGCCCGGGGTAAACGTCAGCAGGCCATTCTGAAACTCATATGTTTGGGGGACAGGCCCCACACCGCACAGGAGTTGTGGCGGGGTATAGAACAACAGACCGACGAGTGGTTGCTGCCGGTGAGCCTCAAGCCCGGCCTGGTGGTGTGCGATAATGGGCGAAATCTCGTTGCAGCTCTGGGACTAGCCGGTTTGACGCACATCCCTTGCTTGGCGCATGTGCTGAATTTGGTGGTGCAGAAGTTCATTCACAACTACCCCGACATGTCAGAGCTGCTGCATAAAGTGCGGGCCGTCTGTTCGCGCTTCCGGCGTTCACATCCTGCTGCTGCTCGCCTGTCTGCGCTACAGCGTAACTTCGGCCTTCCCACTCACCGCCTCACATGCGACGTGCCCACCAGGTGGAACTCCACCTTGCACATGCTGGACAGACTGTGCGAGCAGCAGCAGGCCATAGTGGAGTTTCAGCTGCAGCACGCACGGGTCAGTCGCACTGCGGAACAGCACCACTTCACCACCAATGACTGGGCCTCCATGCGAGACCTGTGTGCCCTGTTGCGCTGTTTCGAGTACTCCACCAACATGGCCAGTGGCGATGACGCCGTTATCAGCGTTACAATACCACTTCTATGTCTCCTTGAGAAAACACTTAGGGCGATGATGCAAGAGGAGGTGGCCCAGGAGGAGGAGGAGGAGGAGGAGGAGGAGGAAGAGGGGTCATTTTTAGCACTTTCAGGCCAGTCTCTTCGAAGTGACTCAGAGGGAGGTTTTTGGCAACAGCAGAGGCCAGGTACAAATGTGGCCAGACAGGGCCCACTACTGGAGGACGAGGAGGACGAGGATGAGGAGGAGGAGGATGAGGATGAAGCATGGTCACAGCGGGGTGGCACCCAACGCAGCTCGGGTCCATCACTGGTGCGTGGCTGGGGGGAAAGGCAGGACGATGACGATACGCCTCCCACAGAGGACAGCTTGTCCTTACCCCTGGGCAGCCTGGCACACATGAGCGACTACATGCTGCAGTGCCTGCGCAACGACAGCAGAGTTGCCCACATTTTAACCTGTGCGGACTACTGGGTTGCCACCCTGCTGGATCCACGCTACAAAGACAATGTGCCCACCTTACTTCCTGCACTGGAGCGTGATAGGAAGATGCGCGAGTACAAGCGCACGTTGGTAGACGCGCTACTGAGAGCATTCCCAAATGTCACAGGGGAACAAGTGGAAGCCCAAGGCCAAGGCAGAGGAGGAGCAAGAGGTCGCCAAGGCAGCTGTGTCACGGCCAGCTCCTCTGAGGGCAGGGTTAGCATGGCAGAGATGTGGAAAACTTTTGTCAACACGCCACAGCTAACTGCACCACCACCTGATACGCAACGTGTTAGCAGGAGGCAACATTTCACTAACATGGTGGAACAGTACGTGTGCACACCCCTCCACGTACTGACTGATGGTTCGGCCCCATTCAACTTCTGGGTCTCTAAATTGTCCACGTGGCCAGAGCTAGCCTTTTATGCCTTGGAGGTGCTGGCCTGCCCGGCGGCCAGCGTTTTGTCTGAACGTGTATTCAGCACGGCAGGGGGCGTCATTACAGACAAACGCAGCCGCCTGTCTACAGCCAATGTGGACAAGCTGACGTTCATAAAAATGAACCAGGCATGGATCCCACAGGATCTGTCCGTCCCTTGTCCAGATTAGACATTAACTACCTCCCCTTAACCATATATTATTGGACTCCAGGGCACTTCCTCATTCAATCCTATTTTTATTTTCATTTTACCATTATATTGCGAGGCTACCCAAAGTTGAATGAACCTCTCCTGTGTCTGGGTGCCGGGGCCTAAATATATGCCAATGGACTGTTCCAATGTTGGGTGACGTGAAGCCTGATTCTCTGCTATGACATGCAGACTGATTCTCTGCTGACATGAAGACAGATTGTCTGTTACGGGACCTCTCTCCTCTGCCTGTGTGCTGGGCCTAAATATATGCCAATGGACTGTTGCAGTGGTGGCTGACGTGAAGCCTGATTCTCTGCTATGACATGCAGACTGATTCTCTGCTGACATGAAGCCAGATTCTCTGTTACGGGACCTCTCTCCTCTGCCTGGGTGCTGGGCCTAAATATATGACAATGGACTGTTGCAGTGGTGGATGACGTGAAGCCTGATTCTCTGCTATGACATGCAGACTGATTCTCTGCTGACATGAAGCCAGATTCTCTGTTACGGGACCTCTCTCCTCTGCCTGGGTGCTGGGCCTAAATATATGCCAATGGACTGTTGCAGTGGTGGATGACGTGAAGCCTGATTCTCTGCTATGACATGCAGACTGATTCTCTGCTGACATGAAGCCAGATTCTCTGTTACGGGACCTCTCTCCTCTGCCTGGGTGCTGGGCCTAAATATATGACAATGGACTGTTGCAGTGGTGGCTGACGTGAAGCCTGATTCTCTGCTATGACATGCAGACTGATTCTCTGCTGACATGAAGACAGATTCTCTGTTACAGGACCTCTCTCCTCTGCCTGGGTGCTGGGCCTAAATATATGACAATGGACTGTTGCAGTGGTGGCTGACGTGAAGCCTCATTCTCTGCTATGACATGCAGACTGATTCTCTGCTGACATGAAGCCAGATTCTCTGTTACGGGACCTCTCTCCTCTGCCTGGGTGCTGGGCCTAAATATATGACAATGGACTGTTACAGTGGTGGCTGACGTGAAGCCTGATTCTCTGCTATGACATGCAGACTGATTCTCTGCTGACATGAAGCCAGATTCTCTGTTACGGGACCTCCCTCCTCTGCCTGGGTGCTGGGCCTAAATATATGCCAATGGACTGTTGCAGTGGTGGCTGACGTGAAGCCTCATTCTCTGCTATGACATGCAGACTGATTCTCTGCTGACATGAAGCCAGATTGTCTGTTACGGGACCTCTCTCCTCTGCCTGGGTGCTGGGCCTAAATATATGCCAATGGACTGTTGCAGTGGTGGCTGACGTGAAGCCTTATTCTCTGCTATGACATGCAGACTAATTCTCTGCTGACATGAAGACAGATTCTCTGTTACGGGACCTCTCTCCTCTGCCTGGGTGCTGGGCCTAAATATATGCCAATGGACTGTTGCAGTGGTGGCTGACGTGAAGCCTCATTCTCTGCTATGACATGCAGACTGATTCTCTGCTGACATGAAGACAGATTCTCTGTTACGGGACCTCTCTCCTCTGCCTGTGTGTGTGCTGGGCCTAAATATATGCCAATGGACTGTTGCAGTGGTGGCTGACGTGAAGCCTCATTCTCTGCTATGACATGCAGACTAATTCTCTGCTGACATGAAGCCAGATTCTCTGTTACGGGACCTCTCTCCTCTGCCTGGGTGCTGGGCCTAAATTTATGAAAATGGACTCTTACAGTGGTGGGTGACGTGAAGCCAGATTCTCTGCTATGGGACCTCTCTCCAATTGATTTTGGTTAATTTTTATTTATTTAATTTTTATTTTTATTCATTTCCCTATACACATTTGTTTGCAGGGGATTTACCTACATGTTGCTGCCTTTTGCAGCCCTCTTGCTCTTTCCTGGGCTGTTTTACAGCCTTTTTAGTGCCGAAAAGTTCGGGTCCCCATTGACTTCAATGGGGTTCGGGTTCGGGACGAAGTTCGGATCGGGTTCGGATCCCGAACCCGAACATTTCCGGGATGTTCGGCCGAACTTCTCGAACCCGAACATCCAGGTGTTCGCTCAACTCTACTGCTCACTAGTGGAGTATTGCAATTTGAAAAAGACTCAGGCTTGAGCCAAAACTAGTTACTGATGATGCTATCATGCCTTGAATAACCGCCTCTTCATATCATCAAGAAAGTAAGTGCCGATCCTTCTTCGCTATCTTGTTATTTAATCAGACACTTTAATTCCAACTATATACTAGTGGGACGCCTTCCCTGGACGCGTCTACACCGTGCAAATTGAAGTGCCGACCCATCTTCTTCAAATAAAGAACAAGATAGGTCAGCAATACATCGTCCAAAGTGTCCTTTCCAATGATGGTCAACCCACAGGGGATCCAATACTTCCTTCATGAGAAAAAAGAAGGGCTGAAAACATGTCAAGAGACTTGCTAGGAGATTCTTCAGTTGTTGGGTGCCTTTAAAATACTCCCTTTGGCCAAATTAGTGGACCTGAAAATAATGAATAATAGAATTATATTTATTTTTTTAAACTGCCCATGTTAATAGAAACATCCCTGTATAATGTTGCCATGTAAAGAGATGTATACTAATATATGCTGATGTCATAAGTATTGGTTGTCATATACCCTGGGCAGGAGGTTGATGATCGTTGCTTACCTAGGGGATGTAAATCGCACTGTTTACTGTAAGAAACGCATTGTGTAGGCAAGGAACGTTCTGTACATTGATAACAATGAAGGGTTAAACTGCCCAGTGACATCCGCAGAACTGATTCAGATATCAGCACTAGGGTCAGGGTGTCAGGATCCCCATGTTGAAATGCATGCCCCCAGAGTGCATTAATAGAAGTGCTTTGAACAGCCTCATGGAAAAGAGAGTGCAAGCAGGGCTAGCAATATTCTTTTGTGTTAGCTAGCAAGTGGAGGTGTGTGGCACTAGCCAAAAAGGAGCACCAGCTCATGGTATGGGCCCACAGCACAAATATGCATCACAGTGGAATGGAGAGACAGAGACTAGGGATAGCCAGACAACACCTAGTCCCTGCACCTTGACAGCCGTTACTGTAGAGACCTGTAGTGAAGCAATATTGGGACCATAAAGACTAGCTAGCCCATTGCAGTCTAAGCCACAATTGCCCGTGTGTTACAAGGACAGATACAATGTGATTGATGAAAGACATTGCGGAGTGTGTGCAGGGAGCTGTGAGGCTAGAGTTACCCCTACCTGGGAACATCTGTTCATATTGTTAGGTGGTGTACCACGGGGAATGATTCCTGAAACCATTGAAGCAGCTGCAGCAACCTTCATTGCTGCCAAGCTAGAGGAGACTCCATCCAGAAAAATGACACCCAGAGATATTGGGTGCAATGTACACCAAGCAAGAGCAAGCTATAGCCTCTTTAAGAGAAAGTGTTCACATGAAGAAGACTAAGACTAAGACTGAGTCCTCATTGAGAGACTGCAAGCAACCATATGCTTGTTGCCCCATGTAAGACTGTAACCACTAAGCCTGTTGTCTCTTTTACGACTGTTGTAACTTCCAAGCTTGTTACCCTACTAGTCCAGTAAAAGCGTCTGTTCGCATACCTCCCAAATGTCCCAGATCCGGCGGGACAGTCCCAGACTTCAATGGCTGTCCCACGGTCCCGTAAAGGGGGAGGTATTTCCCTCTCTCAGACAGCTGTCTCTGCTTCCATAAGCAGAGACAGATGCCTGTAATGATGAAGCAGAGAGCCAACCACTCCCTGCTCCATCATCTTCCCCCCCCAACGGAGCTCCACACTGCTGGTCTGTGCAGGGGGTGGGGCCTGTAGTCAGCTGTGCTCCTCCTTCTCCTACACAGACCAGTATCTCAGTGCATGCTGCTGCTGGGAAGATCATCTGAGGAACCAGGTGATTATGTAGAGGTTTTTATTTATTATTACTTCCTGTGAAGGGGGCATATAACTGGGCATAATACTGTGATGGGGCACCTAACTGGGCATATTACTGTGATGAAGCACAGCTGGACATATTACTGTGAGCGGGCACATATAACTACTGTGAGAAGGCACAAATCTGGGCATAAATACTGTGAAAGGCACATATGTGGGCATAAATACTGTAAGAGGCACATATGTGGGCATAAATGGGCATAAATACTGTGAAAAGAGCACACATGTGATTTTTAACTACTCTGAGGGGGCACATACGTGGGCATTACTACTGTGAGGGGGCACATATCTGGATATATCTACTGTGAGGGGGCACATATCTGGGTATAATTTGTGAAGAGGGCACAATGTGGGCATAAATACGGTGTGGTGGATTATATGTGGAATAATTATTATGTGGGAGCCTTTAGAGGACTGGGTGGGATTAGGTATATAGTTATGTTTTGGACGGAGTTAGAGTCGGGTCCTAGTTGTCATGTAGTGATGTGGGAGGGAACACCACACCGACAACAGGAGGGAAGGGAAAAGGAAATAGGGTAGGGAAAGAGAAACGGTCACCACCTATGGAAACCCTAATCCTAGCCCTGACTCCTATCTGTATGAACGGACCTTGAGGGTAGGAATGTTCATACACTGGAACCTAAGACCCTGGAAACCCTGAATATCCCTAAAGTAGTGTCTGGGCGTGAGACGGCCTGTTCCTTCCAAGCTGAAAGAACCAGCGTCTCCCTGAGGCCTAGTAACAAAAGACAGAGGGGAAACAACCAAATATGAAAGGGAAGTAACACTTAACTTCTGGAGTAAATGGACGAGCAGGAACTCAGGAGAGGACCAGACACTAGGACTTCCAATACCAAACTGAAGCTATCAACCGCATAGCATGATGGGTGAAGCCAGACTAAATGGAGGAGTTGTAATGACCACTAAGCTACACTAAGATACAGGAGGTGTGGTCATACCAGCAACAACACTGAAACCCAGTGAAACCAAAGAGGCTGTCAGATCACATCACGTGCAGCCAGTCTCTTAGATCTTCTGACACCTGTCACGTTAGAGACAGATACCTGCCAGGGATTCAGAGGGACCACCAACCCCGACGCGCATTTCGCCTTCCTTCACGCCCCCTGGAGGAAGCAAGGTGAAATGCGCATCGGGGTTGGTGGTCCCTTTGAATCCCTGGTCGGTATCTGTCTTTCCTACAATATTGCACTTGTGACTGTATTGCCTTATCTTGTATGCTGCTATATTTATTAGGTTCCATTCAGGATTAGCCGTTGTTGGGATTTAACTTGTATGTTACTACTTCTTGGCATAGGTCACTGGGATGTGCGGTATCATTAGTAGGATTTGGATTTTTTGCAATTGGTAATGAATTACTGACATTTTGTCAGCTCCTTTTTGGTGACATTGCATATCCTCTGTAGACCTTGATAGTTGTTCTTAGGGATCTTGGGGGACCACTATTATTACAGTACTTAGTATTTGCTGCTATTTTATCAGTAATGATATTCGTTGTGAGTTGTATGTTTTTTCTATAAATAAACTATGATGTTACATTATAAGTGAGACAAAATATATTTGCTAAGCATCTCTAATTTACTAAATGAGCATAGGATTAATATAGCATTTATCATTATCATGACATTTATGTACTTTATTTGGTTTGCAGAGTGCTGTTGCACTATATATTTCTCTGTGTGTGTGTGTATATATATATATATATATATATAAAAATATAAATAAATGAAAAAAAGTCAGCACAGCCTACAGATATGTTTAGTACACTCTACTTATAATGTATATACTATAAAAACTATAAAAAACAATAAACCAATAAAAAACCATCATCACAACTTTATATTTAAAAATCCTAATATACCTTTGTGTATCATTACCTATTGGTTCTATCATACTAAAAAACGCATCGGGACCCATGCGGTATCGTTGCGGTTCTTCTTGTAATTACTACAGACACATATATATTATAGCTCTATACCTATTAAGTTATAAAATCTAATAAAAAAGCAGTCATAAAAAGCAGTCTATTCGTATTAGAGGAGCAATTCGCACGTAATTAAATCGCACGTGATTAAAATCGCACATAGTGAAAAAATCGAACATAGAAAAAAAAAATGTGCGATTTTAATTACGTGCAAATTGCTCATCTAATATGAATATTGTTTTATAACAGCTTTTTTATTAGATTGTATAACTTAATAGGTATAGAGCTATAATATGTATGTGTCTGTAGTAATTACAAGAGTGTACTAAACATGGCTTTCTAAATTATATCAAAAATAGCCAATGTATTGCAGTATGAAGATTTGACTGTGGAATTTTGGAAAATAGGAATAAACATTTGGCCAAAAAAAGATCCACTTCCGGTTTTTTGGAAATACCTTATCCACTATATAAGAAAGGAGTCTATGGGGGACTGATGGCTACTGAGGAAGGGGTAACTCGATACCCCGAAACGTGTCTAGGTAAGACAGAACCCCCAAGTCTGTGACCACTTGAAAAGCTGGAATATCTTGCCGGATTCGCACAGAAAAATCGTCCTCCGCGTGAATGGTAGTTTCGAAAAATACTACGCAAGACCTGAATCCATAGTGAAGGTCTGACTGCACGTGCCAAACATTTGCCAGCGTGGGAAGTCAGGATGAACATCGCTCGTAGAATATTGGTCTCTACACACACAGGGCCACCTTGCAGAGCGACTCTGTGATGCGAAAAGTGATACGGTAAGACTGTTCAAATTTTTCCGGCAGAACTTTAAAACTCACAGTGATAACATCCCAGTGGGACGCCGCTAGTACTTGCATTTAGCGGGACGCCGCTACTCCTTGCTTGTTGATACTTTACCATTGTGGGACATAAGAACATTCGACTGTACAATCACCAGTTTATCGCATTGGGCATACTTCAGGACATTGCTAATATTGCTGCTATTTATATTTTGGGACTATTTCGCATTGAAATTCATCAACACGATTCGCACTAATCGACACCAGCCTTATAGACTGTGATATCGATTTTTCCATTTTATCCATTATTTAGCGATTTTCTATTATATATTGTACCTACATTAGTTCTTTTATGTTAAATGTTCAGTGATTGCTGCTTCATGGTCCATGTCTTTGCTATTTTAATATTGACTGTTGTTGTTTTACATAGCCGCCGTTATTTATTGAACTATATTGTATATGCTAATACATTCCTTATGGTTCAGATATCCTGAGAGTGCCCAGTTCTTTTTCCTACACTCAGTTTCTTTGTTGGAGAAGACAGGGTGAGTCCGCTTTACTGAGTGCACCTCAACTGGTTATTACTTTCTCCTGTGCGTCACATTCACTATTTGTAATTAAATCAATGGCAGTTTATCCAACCAATTCTTTACCATCTTGTGCCATAACTATAGACCATGGTCTTGCTAATCTACAGCTACCTTGTTTCATTGATGCAGGATATGGATCCCAGTGATTTAAAGGGTCACTGTCTTGACTAAAAGGGGTTGGAGCGGGGCGTAACTACCATAGCGGCAGACCATGCGACTGCTATGGGGCCCAGGGCAAGAGAGGGCTCAGTATTAGGGATTATCTCCTCTTCTACTGGGGGTGAAGACTTGGTCAGGAATCTACCCTCTGAGTCTAAAGGAACAACTTTTATCAAATGAAGCGGTGAAAAAAATGGCCCAAACAAAGGGGTTTAGGCAGAAACCCTTCTGTCCTGAGTGGGGGTCTGGTTTGATCTTTGCTATGGGGCCCTTACTTCTCTATGTACGCCACTGGGTTGGCATTACATTAAAAAAAGACTTACATGCCCATGTTCTTGCTCCTGCTGACCTGGTACCAGTTGTTTCTGGTCCCCGTTGGACACGAATACCATGACTGCATGATCTGCTTACCAAGTGATTAGCTTTGCTGGACCTAGCCCATCCATGTATTACATATACGGTAAGGCCATTCATTTGAACAGACGGCATGTAATAGTATGAAGTGTACTTTTTTATGTTTATTGCAAAGTTGATGTATAAAACACAAAAAAAGTGGTAATATCTCTCAGTATTATGCAGATTAATATTAATAACCATTCCTGGGCCAGTACTTTTACGACCATCAGTGGTGACGGTGGTGAACTGGTTTGATATTATGTAGGGATTATAAAGCTTAAATGATTAATGATTCTTCAGGTCAAATTCAAGCAGATCGGCTCCCTGGGCTGCCATATTTTTCATAAATAGCATGTGACATTTCATTTAGTGGATGGCTCCCCGCTGCTAAAAGCATTGCTTTAAATGATACATGTGTACCGCGCCACATAGAAAACCTTCCAATTTTATCCCAAGTCATCGGTCCACAGGGAATACTAAAATCTTTAATTTAATTTCCCCCGGTTGTCATTCATTTTACAAAGGGCATCCTTCCGAAGAACTGCCTTAAAGGGCCAGATAACACAATAGTGGGAGGATTTCATAGGTTTGTCCAATATCAGTGGCTTCCACTCGGCCCTAGAAGTGACCCATCTCAGCTAGAGATTGGCTGAGAGAACTTTCCTGGCATGTCCGGTGTGTGGAGCCGGGACAGGAAGTCACGAGCAGCAGGGACCGGGCGACAGTGGCAGAGGATCGGTGAGGGTGGATCAGGACATGCAATTCACATTACAATCACTGGGTGGCCATACATTGACACATATAGGATAGACTTCTCGTGACAAAGTATCTCAAAATTATGACTTTTTAAAAAGAAATATCTGGTCATCTTGTGTCACACATCTTGTGTTATCTTGAGTCAAGAAGAAAGATAAGAAAGGAACCATCTGTGTTGGCTGTATAAAGAAATGTCATACTCTCACTGATCCACCACCACTGCCGTTCTGACGCTGCTGGTTCCTACTGCTCGCTGCTTACTGATCCCGGCTGGACACACTAGAAATACCAGGAAATTCCTGCTAGGCCAATCACTGTAGTTGGCTGAGCAGGCCACTCTTAGCGCTCCTGATGTGCTGAGACAAGTCCAGTGGAGACCAGAGCAGCAGCAGAACAGCAGTGGTATGACTCTTTTTTCGAGCCCCCTGCAAGCCATATATAAAAATTAAATTTGGCAGGACAACGCCTTTAAGCTATTTTGTCTACATTTAGGAGGCAAACCAGTTGTTAGCTTACAATCATTAAAGGGACTGGAAACCTATGGGGCCCATAAAGCCTATGTCACTACCCAGACCAACTCCTCTCTCCCTCTGAAGATCTCATCTCCACACAGAGCAACCACACATAGCTCCTTTATATAGAACCAAATACAGAAAAATTCAATGGACCTAATCTATCCCCATACCATGCCGGTGTAAAACGCGAGAGTTAACATTCCCTGCCCATGCCAGGCTGCCCGCTACTTACACTGTGCATTGAGAGAAAAAGGTAATTACATTCAAGGAGTTGTAAAGAGCTGCAGAAAATGAGATTAGCTCAATGCTCACAATAATTGCATTTATCAGCTCCCTCGGATAGGCGAAGGCTTTGTACTTGCTCCAGCGACATGAACAACGAGCGGGTCCTCTGAATGATTCATGGGCTCCGAAGAGGCAAATGACTGCAAATCACATCTTGTTTAACACCACCATAACAATGAAGCACGCCTCGTCATTCACCTATACATCCATCACTCCTCTGCATTTTGTGTCCGTCACATGGACCAAATACTATGGATGCCTCCACTTTGGATGGAATGGAGAATACAGATTGTTGCTATTTACAATACATGTGAATGGGTAAGACAAAGAGTCAGTGGATGATTAGAAGCAGTTGACAGGGCATCATTTATATGGACATTGGCAATGGAGCAATCCAGCCCAAAATGCGTTAAAGCTTCACAACCCAACTTTACAACATCAAAAACTGATGACTGACGACCTGATGTATGTCCAAATTGGGCTTACCAACATAAAACCAGGGTACATATTTTATGCTTTAAAATTGGAACAGAAAATGTGCACCTCAAATTTTATAATATTGGGTTATGGAGACATTACATTTGTTGTGTAACCAGTGACCCACCTACCAATCTATCAGGTTACAAGTGGCCGACCTATTAATCCAGCAGGCAATATTTGGGTTCTTCATGGCAGAGAGATGGTATTATAAAGCATTGGCCCTTAAGGGGTCGTTTAAAGAGGAAAACCCCTAGCCATATGTCCTGTTAGGGCATATGGACATCATAGAAAAGTTCCTCTGCTTGGAGCCCCTTTTATGAGCCAGATTGTAGAACAGCTTTGTTTTTGGCAGACTTGAGCTGTCAATATATTGTTGCAGTGGTGGTCCGGAGCCGTGCTGTTTGGCTAACGTGCTCCCAGTCCTCAGGTACCCGGAGGTGTGGGCCCGCCTTTCGCTGCTCTCTTCTTCACGATGGGTCCGGCCACCGGGCCTGCTCTGTCCCTCTACGCAGGCTGTGGCATACTTTCTGCCCATAGGATGAGCGCTCCCTCCAACTCTTGAAGGGCCAGCACACGAGCATCATAATTGTCACTAGCCAAAGGCTGGCCACCTTGGGGGTTCTTTAGGCACCTTCCCCTATTGCAAGGATCTGAACAATAGGTTGTCTGGCTTGCTAGTTCTCTGCAAAGATGCCATAGTTTTGTTTGTCTGCCAGTGGTCCAACTCCTGTCCCTGTTTTCCAGATTTTACTCTTCACCTTCTGACCCCTACGTAATCCTTGGTCTTGACCCTAGACTGTTTATCAAGCTGGACATACTCTTCCTGCTCTAACCTCAGTCTATTCCTGACTATAGTTTTACATGATCCCTCTGTGCTCTGCACCTGTGTCTCTTGACCCCTGTGAGTCAGCAGTCAACCAAACAGAGACTACTCCAGGAGGTAGTGACATGGTGGTTCCCCTGCAGCAGATCCAGATCTCTACACAGGGTTAAAGGGTGAAAATCAGGGACAGCCAAGATAATGCCCTTAGGAGTATCCCTAAGTCAAATTTGTTCAGTTGACACAGTGTTTCCAGACCCACTGCCACAACATAAATTGGGGCTGCTGCGGGGGAAATGTCTGATCAGAAAATTATTCTCCCAGCAAAATCAAGAGTGCTTGGAGTTGAGTTCATGCCAATACCCTGAACACAGTGGTGGTTTCACCATGAAAGAGGTTGTCCCCTTTAAAGCATTATTATGCCAGCAGCATTAATTATCTCATGGGTCTGGTTTCAAAAAGTATGAAGATTTGGCTACACTTTTTGAAAAGAAATGCTTAAAGGGGTTGTCTACGATTTTAATACTGATGACTTATCCTTAAGTTTAGGCCATGAATATTAGTTTATTGGGGGTCTCGCTCCGGCATTCCCACCGTTAAGCTGTTTCGGTGCTGCAGCTCCTTTAATCAGCTGATTAGTGAGGGTGCCGAAAGTGTGACCAAATATTGATGGTCCATTATAAGTATTGGTAATGAATATTAAAGACAGGTACACCCCGTTTAACCACCTGTAAAATGTCCCACAATTTGGGATTGATATATTGGGTGGCACTGCGTAGAGCAGTGGTGGCGAACCTATGGCATGGGTGCCAGAGGCGGCACCTCAGAGCCCTCTCTGTGGGCACCCACTCCCTGGAAAAAGTCTATGGTTTACCAATATGTCTTAGACTTTTCCTACCATTCATCAGCGCAGGACGCACCATGAACAGGACAGGCAGCGCACTTAATGTAGGCAGGCTATTATAGCTACATGATAAAGTACATGGGAGATATACTGTATTGGACTGTAGTATTCAGGTTAACTTGCTGTGTTGGCACTTTGAGATAAATAAGTGGGTTTTAGGTTGCAGTTTGGGCACTCTGTCTGTAAAAGGTTCGCCTTCACTGGCGTAGAGTGATCAGTGCTTGTGGGTATGCTCTGTGTGCCATATTTACATTAACCTCTTTCTGGTCAGAAATTTGCGTAGAAACAGCTACAATCCACTTTCCACCTGGGGCACCAGAGAAGCTAGAATCATCACTGCCTATGGAACCGAGGAGATAGCAACAAAGGTAAGACTTCTTTGGAGGACAGGTCACTTCTGATTCAGCATGTACCTTTCAGATGTGTCCACCATTTCCTTTCGGTGAATTTCTTGAAGAACTCTAATCCTTCACAATACATAATCAAGCAGACACATATAGCATAAACAGTGCTCCAGCAAGAAGCACCAATTCAATATTTCAAAGCTGCTCATCTGATGCCACCAATCTTGGAATATCTTGAACCAAGAGGAAAGTTGAGGTAGGACACATTTGTATATTGCTCCATCTTTCCAATTTTTGCAAAAATAAAGGTGATCATAGACCTTAAATTAGCTAGGTGTGCCGACAGCTATTCTTCCTGGACCCTCAGCTTGGTCAAGCATGCATGTGTTCTGAGTGGAAATAGGGGAGTGAATTCAACATGCCTAATCCTTCTTCATCATCTATCAGGGGAGTGGTGATACATCCCCATACACAGAGGATAGTCGACCGGTCCTGCCTTAATTAATGGGTGCAGCCAACTTTTGTGTGTTTCGGCCCCTTTAGGGTACAGACCACACGTTCAGGTTTTGAAAGCCAAGATCAGCATTGGATCATAAGAGGACAGAAAGTATAAAAGATAGATATGACTTCTTATTTTTTGAACTCGCTCCTGGATTTGGCATCCAAAACTTCATCCAGAAGCCTAACCTTGTGGCCGTACCCCTAGATTGGTACAATCAAGAGTTGGACTATTTTCATGGGTGCCCACGGTAGCTTTTTCTGAATGCCCTCTTCCCCAATGGCACCTATTCTACTTACCTTTTATGCAACCCCTCGTCAAAGACCACTTTGACGACATGCATACAGTTGCATTTGTACACATGGGGGATGTAAGTTTTGAATATAAGTTCGGGTTGTTTTTTGGCAGTTCGGGGGTCTGCCATTATTTCATATAAGTGAATTTTGTATCATTATACCCACAATGTATTCCACCTCCAATAACCTTGAATAAAATACTGTATCCAGCACATAGAGCTCGCTGGCTATTAGTGATATAAATTCCTAGCACTTACAGCTTCTTCTTCTGACTTTATGAGCAACTGCAGAATAAATAATATTTGTGTCGCTTGCTAAAATACTTGGCGTCCCTCCATGACATTGGCTGACCGCTGAATATATAAAGAATCTCCATATATATCATGTTGCGAGGAGGACCAGCGTCATTAGTCCAAGAATTATATACTAAAAGCAAGAAGCAGTATATATAATATTGTAGCGGAATATTCACCGGGCCACAGCCGCATCAGCATTGAACAGTATTTAATAAGTTTTCAAAATTACAAATCTAAGGGGAACATTTCGACCTCCTCGTTCATTTGACTGACGCATTTTCTCTTCTGTACATTTTACGCTCTGCACGGAGTAGATGACGTCCAGGGAGATGGAAACTGTGGACGTTGGGCCCTCAATGGTTCCATCAACTATCATCAGCTAATGTACATGGGCAACTTAACCCCTTAAAGAAGCACTAGACAGAGAAAAAGATGGAAAAAAAGTAAAAAATAGCCCTGTCTTCGTCTCCTCCTTTCCCATTTTGTCTCGTATTAAAATTAATATTGAGAAATATATTTTTAAAAAGTCTTCTCTCTGTGTGCTCCACCAGGAGATCAGCCATGTCCCCTCTCCTCCTCCTCACTGTCCTGCATCTGGCTGTAAGACTAGTTGCTGCAGCAAGAGCCTCCCCCCTTCTACAGTAAAACAAACACCTCCCTGCGCAGCCAAAAATGTTAGATTAACCCCTGTGTTCCCTGCAGGATTTCTACAAGACCGTTAGAGTAACAAACATTGGAGAGCAAAATTATCTCCTGGTCACTTTTAGCATTCATTTCTTGGTTTAGTCTTTCTTTAAAGGGCATCTGTCAGCAGTTTTGTCCCTATGACACTGGCTGACCTGTTACATGTGCACTTGGCAGCTGAAGGCATCTGTGTTGTTCCCATGTTCATATGTGCCCGCATTGCTGAGAAAAATGATGTTTTATTATATGCAAATGAGCCTCTAGGAGCAACGGGGGCGTCACCGTTGCACCTAGAGGCGCCGCTGTCTCTGCAACTGCCGCTCCGTCTGCACTTTGATTGACAAGGCCAGGTGTGATGACGTTTACACTGCCTGGTCCTGTCAATCAAAGTGCAGAGGGTGCAGCAGTTGCAGAGAGAGCTGAGCCTCTAGGAGTAACAGTAACGCCCCCGTTGCTCCTAGAGGCTCATTTGCATATATTAAAACCTCATTTTTCTCAGCAATGCGGGCACATATGAACATGGGAACAACACAGATGCCTTCAGCTGCCGAGCGCACATGTAACAGGTCAGACAGTGTCATAGGTACAAAGCTGCTGACAGATGCCCTTTAAGTATTGGCCTATGTTGGGCCCTGAGGAATGAGAGATTTTTTAAAATATTTTCATTGTTTCATTCCATGTATTTTTTAACTGTTTTATATAAAATTTTATTATTTTTTTTTTTCTTTATAAACATAAACTGAGCACATTGTCTTGTACCTTTCACTTAGAGATCCATTGCTTCAGTCTAGAGAAAAAGTACATTTAATTCATACGGATATGAGCCCAAACCACTCTGCGCATCCTTGCTCCTCCTGCTTCCTCTATTAGCCCCTCCTTCTCCTTTTTGATTGACAGGACCAGGCAAGATGGCTCTGCAGGAACCGGGCCTGTCAAACACGAAGGGAGGGAGGGGGTGGGAGAAAAGGTAGGTGGAGCAAAGATGCGCAGATTGGCTTGTTCCCACCCTCACAGAATGCAGCGGCTTATTTGCATATGCTTGTGCTTTTCTTTCAGAATGAAGTGACAGATCTCTAAGTAAAAGGTATCATTACATTCAGCAGCGCTAGCTAGGCTTGAGCGAATCGCCTTTTGGGTCATAGATCATGGATCCAAAGTCGATTAGTTCAAATACTTAGATTTTAAAGGGGTTTTCTCATCATAGACAATGGGGGCATATTGCTAGGATATGCCCCCATTGTCTTATAGGTGTGGGTCCCGCAAGGTGGTGGCTGGAGGACTCCAGTCCGGCCACCACCAACCCGGCTCCGCATAGAAGTGAATGGGAAGGTACCGCGCATGCGCGGCCTCCGATCCCATTTATTTCTATGGGGCCGACGGAAATAGCCGAGCCAGCGCTCGGCTAATTTCACTGGCCCCATAGAAAATGAATAGAGGGTGGCTGCGCATGCGCAGTGGGCCCTCCTTCACTTTCGGGGCTCCGTTCTCGATATAAGACAATGGGGGCATATCCTAGCGATATGCCCCTATTGTCCATGATGAGACAACCCCTTTAATGCTGTTTCTGTACAACATTAAAATGTATTGGCTACGTGGAGCCAAAGTTAGTCTTGCCCGAAGTCGCGTGAGACTTCAGTGAATTCCTACTGTATTCCTATCTGCGTATTGAAAAACTATTTAAAATAGCAATCCGAACTGGGATTTGGTACAGTAGTGCCAGCAAGTACCAAAGCCCACTTCAGATTCCTATTTTAAATTGTTTTCAATATGCAGATAGGAATACAAAAGGAATTCACAGAAGTTGTGCGCGACTTCGGGTGAGACGAACTTTGGCTTAACGGAGCCAATACATTTGAATGCTGTACAGAAACAGGATTAAAATCTAGGTATTTGAACGAATTGATTTCGGATCTATGATCCAAAGGGCGATTCGCTCAAACATAGAGCTCGCCCTACAGGAAATGTTGCTGGTTTATCAGTGACTTTCCTGGTGACGGGTAGTGGCGTAGCTATAGGGGTCGCAGCGGTCGCAATTGCGACCGGGCCCCTAAGTCAGGGGGGCACATGGGGCCCTCTCCATGAGAGACAGATGCGGCAGCGGGCAGCATCACTATAGCAGCGCCACTGGGCCCGGTCCGCCTGCTGAGGATGCGTCCTTCCCCCCTCCCCGATCCCCCCAACAATGGTGGCAGTGGCAGTTCCAATCGGTTACCATGGCAGCCAGGATGCTACTGAAGTCTTGGCTGCCATGGTCAGTTAGTCAGCAGAATACTTACATGCGCTGTGGCCGCCGGGCACTCCTTCTTCTTGTAATTGCGACCGCTGCGGTGACAGGTTGCCTTTAAGAATAATTCTAATGGATAATGTCACACTATGCGGTGTGTGCTCAGGTAAGTACCTGATGCTCACTTAGTGTCAGGACACCGGCTGTCACTATGTAACAGTATGTAACTCTGCGCTGATGTAGTGAGTTTCGGTCGCAGCCGGGTGACAGGATTTCAGGAAATAATACATTTTGCCTACAAATCCACTGAACAGATATATATGTCATTATGTCACATTAGACCCTACCCTTCCCCTCATTACCGTTCCTGCCTGCAGAGACCCCTCTCCAGCTCTGTCACTTCAAGACGACGAGTGTGAGAAGATGTCACCTGGATCAACAGAAGCAGACGTGACAGACGGAAGAAGAGGAGCATCGATCCTGCAGCAGGAATAATCGCAGCAGAGGACACATCCTATCCATCTATCTATTGTGGAGATTCGCTCTGGTAGACAGGGTGTGCGGACGCAGTACAGAGGCAAATTACCAGTTCTTAAATCAAACTTCCGTGTTTATTCACACATAAAGCAAAAACAAAACGTCACTTTGTAGTCTTGGTGTTAGTTCGCACACAATGGAAAGTCCACATAGCAGAAACAACCTTGTGGCAGTTCTGTCTCCAGCAGTCCATAGCAGGCTTTTAGGGGGCCCGTTTTCCCTACAGACGGGTCTCAGCCCTCCAGCACGGCACAAGCTTCATATCCCAGCACACAGACCTCCTGAGCTCCACTGTCAGACTGAGGTAATCCTCCGCACCTGGCAGTGCTGACTGATTTTTAGGCCTGGCAAAACCCGGTCTGTAACATGGGGAGTAGTCACCCACCCAGCACTTTGACTACTCCTAGTAAGAGCCGTCACAGATCAACTATACAGCCATACTAAGTATTAACATGTCAAACAGCAACTGCTACTGAAACATAAAAAACAGCTCTTACTCTACCGAAGCCAGGAACCTCGGTGACACGTACTTATCATCAACGATGATTCCTTGTACCTTCTAACACTATCTATCTATCTATCTCATATCTAGAAAAAGTCCAAGTTTATGAGCAGCACAGCAGAAATTAGTGGAAAGCGAGTGCCAGCAGCCACTGGGGCGATCCAATCCCTAAAGAATACAAATCAAAATTATCCACGGCACATCCATAAGTGAAATCAGGGTAGATTTATTTACCAACGCAACGTTTCGGTCCACACACTGGAACTTTTCTCAAGCAGTGATACGGAGAAATGTTCCAGTATGTGGACCGAAATGTTGCTTTGGGAATAAATCTACACTGATTTTACTTACGGATGTGCTGTGGATAATTTAGATTTTTTTATCTCATATCTAACTATCTACAATCGGTAAAATAAGTATTTGATACACTGGCGATTTTGCACGTTTTCCCACCTACAAAGAATGGAGAGGTCTGTAATTT
The DNA here is from genome assembly GCF_014858855.1 of Bufo gargarizans. Classification (NCBI taxonomy): domain Eukaryota; kingdom Metazoa; phylum Chordata; class Amphibia; order Anura; family Bufonidae; genus Bufo; species Bufo gargarizans. The sequence goes on along the minus strand of NC_058084.1, from coordinate 477,993,257 downwards.
TTATTGTAATCTCAACTTTGAGAGACAGAATCTAAAAAAATATATACAGAAAATCACATTGCATGATTTTTAAATAATTAATTTGCATTTTATTACATGAAATAAGTATTTGATACAATAGAAAAACAGAACTTAATATTTGGTACAGAAGCCTTTGTTTGCACTTACAGAGGTCAGACGTTTCCTGTTGTTCTTGACCAGGTTTGCACACACTGCAGCAGGGGTTTTGGCCGACTCCTCCATACAGATCTTCTCCAGATCTTTCAGGTTTCGGGCAGTCGCTGGGCTACATTGAGTTTCAGCTCCCTCCGAAGATTTTTGATTGGGTTCAGGTCTGGAGACTGGCCAGGCCACTCCAGCACCTTGAAATGCTTCTTACGGAGCCACTCCTTAGTCGCCCTGGCTGTGTGTTTCGGGTCATTGTCATGCTAGAAGACCCAGCCACGACCCATCTTCAATGCTCTTACTGAGAGCGATACATGGTCCCATTCATCCTCCCTTCAATAAGGTGATGTCGTCCCGTCCCCTTTGCAGAAAAGCACCCCCAAAGCGTAATGTTTCTACCCCCATTCTTAAGGGTTGGGACGGTGTTCTTGGGGTTGTACTCATCCTTCTTCTTCCTCCAAACACGGCGAGTGGCATTGATACCAAAAAATTATATTTTGGTTGCATCTCACCACATAACCTTCTCCAATACCTCCTCTGGATGATCCAGATGGTCTTTGACGAACTTCAAACAGGCCTGGACATGCGCTGGCGTGAGCAGGGGGATTGCATTATATTAATCCATGATGGCATAGTGTGTCACTAAGGGTAATCTTTGAGACGGTGGTCCCAGCTCTCTTCAGGTCATTGACCAGGTTCTCCCGTGTAGTTCTGGGCTGATTCCTGGCCTTTCTCATAATCATCCTTACCCCATGAGGCGAGATCTTGCATGGAGCCCCAGACCGAGGAAGATTGACAGTCTTGTGCAGGTCTACCATTGTGTCCCTGGTGTCCTTAGACAGCTCTTAGGTCTTGGCCATGGTGGAGAGGTTGGAGTGTGACTGAGTGTGTGAACAGGTGTCTTTTATACAGGTAATGAGTTCGCACAGGTGCAATTAATACAGGTAATGAGTGCCGAGTAGGAGGCTTCTTAAAGAAAAACTAACAGGTCTGTGAGAGCCAGAGTTCTTGCTGGTTGGTAGGTGATCAAATACTCATTTCATGCAATAAAATGCAAACAAATTTTTTACAAATCATGCAATAATTTTCTGGATTTTTTTTAGATTCTGTCTCTTACAGTTGCAGATCTCTCCAATCTTTGTAGGTGGGAAAACTTGCAAAACCACCAGTGCATCAAATACTTATTTTCCCCACCGTATCTATTCATTAAGTGAAGTCTGATTTCGTGCTCTCCTGTCATATAGGACATCGGGGACCAGGCGTCCATGATGTCATTAATTATAGAAGAAAGCCTCTACTCATCTCCATATGTGCAGTAGTAAAAAAAAATTGTCACATATTATAAAGTAGGACATTTCTACTTCTGGAAAAATGCTGAAACTGTAGATTTTGTAAATGATTTGAAAAATATGAAGGATAATTACAAATTAAAATTAAAATCGTGTCACCAAGTCCTTTTCTATTAGGTTCTACAGATACCACTCGTTCTGGCCGGTCCACGTGTTTTACGTGGTTATTTACATGGTTCATTTATTTGAACTGTGAAAAATCCAGTTATGCGTTCTGTTGTCCCTTTATTACTCCTCCTGTTAATGTATGATACCTCAACAACTGTCATTATACTTGTCAATATGATGGGTCCAATAAGGTACTCATTGATGTCGGACTCCTCCTGGTCCCGGAAGACACATACTGTATAAGATCCCATGAGGAAATAATATCAGCAGCTCTTGCATTAAAAGTGTATTGTAAGATGTCTCCTTGTCTTCTATGGCCATCCAATAATCCAGAACATCTGATGATCCGGCTCTACTGATCAGGTCCTATTACTGCCAGATGGAAACAATGTTACTGCGCACTGTTAAGAATGTTACTCTCTGAATAGAATCTGTAGTGATGCAATTTATTGACCCCAGAATGAGAAGAAATGGTGGACTGACTATTCAAGTAGGGCCCAAGAGGCCCATGTCCAGAGGGGGTCAAAATGTCTGTGGCTAAAAAAGTGTTAAAGGTTTCATGTAATTTCTATTGATCAGCGAGGGTCTGGGTCCTGAGACCGTCTGCCCCTTTGGGTCTCAGCACTTAAACTCCCACCAATCAAAACAAAAAAAAAAAAAAAGATAGCTACCCTTTAACCCTTTCAGGACCAGGCCATTTTTAGCAAATCTGACATGTGTCACTTTATGTATTAATAACTTTAAAACGCTTTTACTTATACAGGCCACTCTGAGATTGTTTTCTCATCACATACTGTACTTCATGACAGTGGTAAAATTGAGTCAAAAAATATAATTTTTATTTATTAAAAAAATACAAAATTTCACAAAAATTTGGAACAATTAGCAAATTTCCAAATTTCAATTTCTCAACTTTTACAATAGATAGTAATACCTTCAAAAATAATTATTACTTTACATTCCCCATATGTGTACTTCATGTTTGGGTCATTTTGAAAATGACATTTTATTTTTTTGGGACGTTAGAAGGCTTAGAGGATTAGAAGCAAATCTTAAAATTTTCAAGACCATTTCCAAACCCCAATTTTTTCAGGACCAGATCAGTTATGAAGTCACTTTCTGGGGCTAACATATTAGGCTACTTTCACACTGCCGTTTCTGGGTCCGCTTGTGAGATCTGTTTCAGGGCTCTCACAAGCGGCCCAAAACTGATCAGTTCAGCCCCAATGCATTCTGAATGGATAAGGATCTGTTCAGAATGCATTAATTTGGCTGCGTTTGGTCTCCGTTCTGCTTTTGAGGCGGAAACTAAAACGCAGCTTGCAGCGTTTTGGTGTCCGCCTGACGATGCAGAGCCAAACGGATCCGTCCTGACTTAAGTCAATAGGGACGGATCCGTTTTCACTGACACAATATGGTGCAATTGAAAACGGATCCGTCCCCCATTAACTTTCAATGTAAGTCAAGACGTATCCATTTTGACTTAGACGTTTTTTAAAAAGAATAATGCAAACGGATCCGCTCTGAACGGATACAAGTGTTTGCATTATCGGTGCGGATCCTTCTGTGCAGATACAAGACTGATCGGCACCGAATGCAGGTGTGAAAGTAGCCTTAGATACCACCCATAAATCACCCCTCAGGCTTTTCAAAACGACACCCCTCAGGCTTTTCAAAACGGATTTTAAAAGGGTGCCCCACGAGAATTAAATAAAAATGGGAATAAAATTTAAAAATTTCACATTTTTTTTTGCAGATTTTAAATTGTTATCTATTTTTTCTGCAACACATCAAGGGTTAACAGCCAAAAAAGCTCATAATCTCTTACCCTGAATCTGGAGTTTACAGAAACACCCCATGTGTGCTCAAAAACAGATGTATGGGCGCACAGCAGGCTTCAGAGTGGAAGGAGCACCATTTGGGTTTTGGAGAGTGGATTTAGCTGGAATGGTAATTGGGAGCTATGTCGCATGTGAAGACACCCTGAGGTACCCATACAGTTGAAACCCCCAAAAAGTGACCCCATTCTGGAAACTACACCCCTCAAGGAATATTTCAAGGTGTGTAGTGAGCACTTTGACCCACTGGGCGTTTCGCAGAATTAGGAAATGCTTGGCTGTGAAAATGAAAAATTACAATTTTTTCCAGAAAAAGTTACTTTACACCCACATGTTTCACTTTCACAAGGGGTAACAGGACAAAATGCACCCCACATTTTGTTTCCCATTTCCCCCTAAATACGCCAACACCCCATATGTGCTCAAAAAATTATGTATGGGCGCATGGCAGGGCTCTAGAGTCAAACAGCTAAATATGGATTTTGCTGACCTGAATTAGCAGACATGGATTTTAGGTGCTATGTCGCATTAAATAAATTCCTGAGGTTCCCAGAAATGAAAAACCCCAACAAGTGACCCCATTTCGGAAAGAGCACCCCCGTACGAACATTTTAAGTGGTGGAAACAGCAAACAGGTGTCTCACAGAAGGCAGAAATACTAGGGAAAGGATTTAAAAGCACACATTTGTAAAAATGAAAAATTACTAGCAGACCCCAATTTTTCACTTTCACAAGGGGTTAAAGGAGAAAATGCACCCCAGTATATGTTCCCCATTTTCTCCCCTTTTTGAAAACACCCCATATGTGCTTGTTGCCTGCTGTATGGGCAGACATGGATTTCAGCTGCCATGTCGCAAAAAATAAATTTCACTTGAATGGGTCCACGATCCTTCCGTTCCGCAAAAAGATAGAGGTGCGGAAGCATGGAACGGAACCTCAGGAAGCACTCTGTAGTGCTTCCGTAGTGTTCCGTTCTGTTCTTACATTCCGCACCGCCAATGCAGTCCGCAATACGGCAACGGGCAGCACACGTTCATGTGAACGAGCCCTAACTCCTAGGATGGGGGGGCATTCTGCGAGTTCTATCCTGGAATCCTTCCCTTCATAAACGCAGAATTTGTGGGTGTACCCGGAGCTACTCTTGCAGAGCTTGTATATTTTTATGCCATACCTTGCCCGTTTTCTAGGCAGGTACTGGCGGAATCTAATCCTCCCTTTGAACAGTAATAGGGACTCATCTACACTGACATTTTTATCGGGGTTGTACACCTCAGCAAACTTGGTGCTGAAGTGGTTAATGACAGGCCTAACTTTGAACAGACGGTAAAATGTTGGGTCGTTTTGGGGTGGGCACTGTGAAATGTCATTGTAGTGTAGGAATTTCCGAATTGAATTAAATCGATTCTGGGTCATGGTCTGACTGTAAATTGGAGTCTGGTAGAAAATGTCTGAACTCCAATATTGACTAGTGGTTGTTTTTTTTTTACAACGCCCATATGCAGCACGAGTCCCCAAAATGTCCTCATCTCTGCTGCACTTACTGGGGTTCAACCTAGGGGTCTAGCATATGGCGAAGTAGGTGTCACTACCAGACATCTGAGAAGCTCTGACAGATGTTCTTCAGAACTTCCTGCTTGAGGTTCCTTTTGTTTTGCTTTCGTTTTGTCATCTCGTTAGCCTCTCTCAGCTGTCATGTAGTTGCACTGATTGCATCCCTTTAAATCCCTTTCCATACTGCATCACTTTTCGGTTTATACAACTTCCTGGAGTGTGCTGATGCTAGAAGCTGTTACTACTGCATCCACAAGATAAGTCTGTTTTCTTTATTTCTGTTTGCCTGTGGGTTTGATCCTAGGTGACCCTGACTCCCTCCGTATTAAGTGTAGGGAGCCGGTGGCCGTGTCCCCTCACTATTATAGGGTGTTCAGGTGTCATGCAGTCGAAGAACGAGGATATGCAATTTTCTACCATTGAGATTTTTGCATAGGCTGAGCAGTAAGGGAGAGAGCTAGGGCTCTTACAGGGCTTACCCTCCTGTTCCTTAGTTTTGGATCAAGTCAGTCGGATCTTCATTTGTGTCTTCTAGTTTTCTGTAACACCATCCATGACATTAGGGTTCTGGGAAATAAATTGCGTAAATGGGCGTACAAATTTGTTTGGGTCATCATCAAATTTCTAAAATCTCCTGAGAAAAAGATTTTGAAAAAATTTGGATTCCAGAGTTTCCCACAAACTCTGGAATTTGGGGCTAATAATCGGCAGGGGGAGCGGGTCCATAAGGGGTCACTCTGGGGGGCTGCCTCCACTGCTACCCTGGGGCGCCTAGAGGGTCCCTCATCAGCAGATGATGATGATGAGGGGGTAGAGGAATGGAAGAAAGTGGCATCCTCTTCTCCCTCACTGGAGACTCAGATTCGGAGGCAAGCATGGCGTATGCCTCTTTAGCTGAGTACACTCTTTGGGATGGACGGGCCATTTTTATTTTATTGGGGTGAGATGTGTGAAACGTGTAAACCTTTATTTAGTGTGGGGTGTGTATGTAGTGTTTTCACACGTGAAGGGGCTTGTAATAAATTTGAAATTAAATTTAGAAGTTGTAAAAAAAAAAAAGTATTTTCTGCATAAAATAGTCTTTTCTGCACAAAAAAAGTCTTTGCTGCACAAAAAAAAGCTTTTGCTGCACAACAAAAAAGTATTTTCTGCAACAAAAAAAACTTGCAGTGCAAACTGAGCAGACACAGTCACTAATAGACACTACTGATTGGTGCTCAGTGGTTGCAAAATGCACGTATGCAGATGGTGCGTTCATGCAAAAACCTAAACTCACACTAACTAAAATGTATATATATATTTATATATATATATATATATATATATATATACATATATATAGTTGTGTTCAAAATAATAGCAGTCAGACATCACTAACCTGATCAATCACAATTTTGGGTAGAAATTATATTTCTACATGGCAAATAATTTACTAGCAAGTGTAGTAGAGTAATAGAAACCCAACAGACCCAACAGTCATGACATGCATGCTGCTTATTCTGTGTAATTCAATCACTTATTGAAAGTGGCATGTTCAAAATAATAGCAGTGTGGAGTTCAATGAGTGAGGTCATTCATTCTTTGAAAAACAGGTGGCAATTATTGCCCTTATTTAAGGAAGGAAGGCAGCAAATGTTGTACATGCTGGTTACAGTGCATTTCTCTCTGAAATTCTGAGGCAAAATTGGGTTGTTCCAGACATTGTTCAGAAGAACAGCGTACCTTGATTAAAAGGTTGATTGGAGAGGGGAAAACATATAAAGAAGTGCAGAAAATGATAGGCTGCTCAGCTAAAATGATCACAAATGCTTTACAATGGCAACCAAAACCTGAAAGACGTGGAAGAAAGCGAAAAACTATCATTCTAATGGATAGAAGAATAGCCAAAATGGCAAGGACTCGGCCAAAAATCAGCTCCAGGAAGATCAAAGAAGGTCTAAAGTTCCCTGTGAGTACTGTTACAATTAGAAGACGCCTCTGTGAAGCCGAGCTACAGATGTAGCAGGGTTAGCACTCAAGCTCTTAACTCACATTTCTTAACTCATTGCATTATCTTGAGACAAAAGCCATTGAAAAGCAATTGAAAGTGTTTGCTTAACGCATTTAGTTTAGATAACACGTCTCATAAATCATGAGTATTAACTGTACTACATATGTATCTGCAAGAAGCCCCCGCAAAGTCCCACTGTGGAAAAATAGACATGTGCTGAAGAGGTTACAATTTGCCGAAGAGCACATTGACGGCCTAAAGAGACATTCTGTGGACTGATGAAAGTAAGATTGTTCCTTTCGGGTCTAGTGGCCGGAGACAGTTTGTCAGACGACCCCCAAACACTGAATTCAAGCCACAGTACATGTTGAAGACAGTGAAGCATGGTGGGCAAGCATCATGATATGGGGATGTTCTCATACTACTGTGTTGGGCCTATTTTTCGCAGACCAGGGATCATGGATCAGTTTGAATACAGCAGAATACTTGTAGAGGTCAGGCTGCCTTATGCTGAAGAGGAAATGCCCTTGAAATGGATGTTCCAACAAGACAACGACCCCAAAAACACCAGTAAACGTGCAACGTCTTGGTTCCAGACCAACAAGATTGACGTTATGGAGCGGTCAGCCCAATCCCCGGATCTTAATCCAATAGAAAACTTGTGGGGTGACATCAAAAATGCAGTTTCTGTGTCACGGCCACGGTTATGGTCGTGACTCCTTAGGAGCCGCATACAGTTGCCCGCGGTTGTGGTTGTTGTGTCAACCGCAGCTGAGGCATAATGTAGTTGGCCTCAGTGCGGTTGCCGCGGACAACAGCTATGTGTGCGGTTCCCGGGGAGTTGTGTGCGTGTGTGGATGCACTTTGTTTGTATGTCTGGTGTGCACTTGTTGTTGATTGGTGCGCACGTACATCTTCCTTTCACTGTGGCTGCCCGTGGCAGTGTCCTGGCCTTCGGGCTGTCTTTCTGGACGGCTGCCACCCATGTCGTTGCCAGTGGCAACAGCCACAGTGTGATCTGTTGGACACTTCCCCTGTCTGTGACTTTCCCTTCTGTGGTGCTGGAAGGGTTAACTCCCTTCCCAGTGTGTGAGTGATGTCACTGGGTGTGTCTGACTGTGGGTGTGGCTTCTTGGCCTATAAAGCCTGAGTGTTTTGCATGGTTCAGTAGGTTGCTTCAGCCCTGCTAGCTGGAGCAGCCTCCTGTGTATTTGACCTGCCTGTGAGAGCCACCCCTGTGGTCATAAAATTATTGTTCTTGTTGTTGTCTTTTTGTTGGTGAGGTTGTATGTTCTTCTGTTGGGAGCTTTTTATGTTTTGGTGCAGCTAATGGTTCTGGATTCCTGTCTCTTGAGGGATCCAGTCAGCAAGGCTGTGGCAGGTTGGTAGAACTACTTAGTTCGCCTGCCATTTCCATTAGTCTGTTAGTGTTCCCCTTTTCCCAACAGCTTGGCCATTGAGACTCCTGCTCCTCTGTGCCAAGGAGGAGTAGGTCGTCTACCCAGCTCCTAGCGCAGGGATCTGCGGAGGGTAAGATAGGGCTCCGAGGTTCCTGCGCATGGGTCCTTCTACCTTAAAGGTCGGCCCATGCTGGTTAGGAGTTAGGGTCAGGTTAGGGATGCGTTGAGGAGGTGACCTGCTCCCTATCCTGTGCTCATGGCCGAGTAGCCACTACAACACCTGGCATCTCACGGCTGAGGGTTTCCCCCATCCTCAGCCGTGACATTCTGAGGCAAAACCAAGAAATAGAGAAGAACTGTGGAATGTAGTCCAATCATCCTGGGCTGGAATACCTGTTCACAGGGGCAGAAGTTGGTGACTCCATGCAACACAGATGTCCAGCAGTTCTCAGAAACATAAAAACAAAAATACTCTAAAATGTGCAGATGCTACTGAGCACACTACTCTGCAGCACGCAAGCACACAGATCGTGCGTGTGTGCAAAAACTGTAGTATAAAAATTCACTACAGTGCTCTGCAAAATGCACACACGCAGATGGTGTGTTCCTGCAAAAACCTAAACTCACACTAGCTAGTGCGTCTTATGGGGTGAATACAGGGCAAAGAAATATAAAATGTGCGGCGCGTTGATTATGGTCGGTACCAGACAGTTACGATGTACCAGACAGTTACCTGAGGAGGGAGAGGCATGTATGGTGCTGGGCGTTAAGGGGTTAAACACCTACAGCAGAGGTGAGTTTGTTATTTAGTACACATAATCTGTATCTGCATGGGTTGTTGCATAAGGATGTGGATCATCCTATTGTTCAGTTAGGTTAAAGGCTATGTACACCTGTTTTTTATTAAAAATATGGAGTCCTTTTTTCTTTACAGAGCTGAGATGCTCTAGTAGCACCTTTTGGATTTTCTCTTTTCCGTCAGACTAGGAGTTGATGGACTCCTTATCTCTGATATTATAAACACTCATTATAGCTCAGTCCTTATCTTACTGAGAAGAATGTGGCTTCAATAAGTGTTTATGACCTCCTAGTAGTTTAGAGATGAGGGTTATTAGATGACAAAGTGAAAGTATCAGTCACACAGCTAGAAAAACAGTTAACCCTTTGTGACAGAATGGCTGAATATGTTTAATAAAGGGCAATTGAAAAAATTAGTTTTTAGACAAAAATGAGTAACATGCAATCATTAAAAAAATGCCTCTGAAGGTGTACATAGCCTTTAAAGGGCTATTTCAGGTTTTATATATTTATGGCCTGTCCTCAGGATAGATCATCAATATCAGATTAGTGGTGGTTCGACACCCGGCATCCCTGTCGATCTGCTGTTTTGAGCAGTTGTCAGCATTGGAGACTATACAGTGGACGGAGGCGAAAGCAGAAGGCTCCGCACACTGTGTAGTGGCCGTTCTGGGGTACTGCAGCTCAGCTCCTATCCACGTGAATGGCGGGTGACCTGCTATACGCCAGAACCAAACCTTACACGGTGTACAGAGCCTTCCATTCATTGTATAATGTCCAGTTTCGAGGGTCGCCTGAAGCAGCTGATCGGTGGGAATGCTGAGAGTCAGACTCCAACCAATCTGATGAGTCTTGACCTGACCTGATAAGTCATCAAATCCAGGAAAAGTCAGCTCTGCTACATATGTAAGTGAAAACCTTTTCAATGACGTCTCAGATAGTAGAAATTAATTTTCTTGCTTCAGTATTTGGCAGCGATTGTTGATTTGATTCCCAGTATCGATTGTAAATTAAATTCCATCTAATTCTGTAAGTATTTCTCGCTGCTGCCAACAGCACAATCAATGTCCACTGTATTATTATATCTTCTTCATCTACTCCTTCGTGTTTATTGAATTGTGTGGTGCCGACCGTTATTGCTTAAAGTGCAGTTCCATACTTACCAACATTTAAAAGTCAAAATCAGGAACATTTTAGCCCTGACTTGTGAATGTCTCAAAACTCCATGGAACTCCCCCTGACCACTTCTCCTCGGCTGGAAGAAGGCCTCCATTATCCTCAGTGGTGGAGGCCTTAAAGGGGTTGTGCCACTATTAAATGTGACTTTATATTATTCAGCATGAAATACTAGATACTTTTGTAATTTACTTTCTGTTAAGAACAATGCTCCAGTTGATCCAGAGATATTCTCTTTACTTCCCTATAATGGCGCCCCCTGGTGTTTACTATGTATAGTAATACCAAGTATACCGAATATAACGTTACCAATCCTTACAAAGGATATTTCAGGCCCGTCAGTGATAAGTGTGGCTCCCCACTTAAAGAGGTTATCTCATTACTAATGTAAAAAATGAAAATCAGACATCATAAAGGACATGGCAATCTCTTTCTAACAAAGCTAGAACCAGCCCTGTACCTCACATGGATCCAGAGATCTCCCCATTCATTGCTCTGCTAGATTTATGTCAAGATGACAGCTCAAGGGGAGTGTCTTTTCTGCTGCAGCTAAGGGGGCGTGTCCATGCTCTCCCTATCACAGCCCAGGAGGCGGGGGAGTGTCTTTTCTGCTGCAGCTAAGGGGGCGTGTCCATGCTCTCCTTATCACAGCTCAGGAGGCGTGTCTATGCTCTCCCTATCACAGCTCAGGAGGCGTGTCTCAGCTCTCCCTATCACAGCTCAGGAGGCAGTTGAAGGATGAGATGTGCGGCCATCTCAGTGAGGTGGACAAAGAAATAAGAGAGAAAAAAACAGCAGGTGGCGCTATACAAATACATATTTTATTGAATAACTCAGTGGCTATGTTAAATTTTTAATATGACATGCAATTACAAAAGTATTCAAATCCAGGCGCTGGTTTGAAAACTGTAGAATATTTTTCGTGGGGCAACCCCCACCAGAGCTGAGGACATGGGTTGCTAGATGGCGGCTAGTACATCCGCAATACACCATGTTTGACGTGACAGGATCCCTTTAAGTACGGGGAGATATAATAGCATGCAATACATTTTGCAAAGCTGGCATGTCCTCATCAGACAGTCACATAACAGTTCAATGTAGATGGTATTGCCACTGCAACAGGGTGAGCAGTAACCCCTAACAACATTGCCAGGGGTGTAGCTATAGGGGGTTTAGAGGTAGCAGTCGCTACCGGGCCCAGGAGCTTGAGGGGGCTCAAAGACCCTTATGGTGCATAAGAAGAAACTGGTATTATAGAAAGTGCATGATGGTCAAGTTACACCTTCGGCTGGAGGGAAGGGGTTAGCTAAAAAATTTGGCAGGGGGGTGGGTGTTCTGGTGCTGTTTAAATTTTTGCCTCAGGAAGAATAAAGGCTATGTGCTTCCCTGCCCCTGGCCACAAAGCACTGAGGGAAGGGGGGCCCAAGCTGAACTCTTGCACCAAGGCCCATGAGCCTTTAGCTACGCCCCTGAACATAGGCTTATGCAATTTTCTTGGCAGGAAGGCAAAGCTGTTTTCAACCTTCTAAGGCTACTTTCACACTAGTGCTTGATCGGATCCGTTCTGAACGGATCCGATCATATTAATGCAGACGGAGGCTCCGTTCAGTACGGATCCGTCTGCATTAATAACTTAGAAAATTTTCTAAGTGCGCAAGTAGCCTGAGCGGATCCGTTCAGACTTTCAATGTAAAGTCAATTGGGGACGGATCCGCTTGAAGATTGAGCCATATGGTGACCTCTTCAAGCGGATCCGTTCCCATTGACTTACATTGTAAGTCTGAACGGATCCGCTCGCCTCCGCACAGCCAGGCGGACAGCTGAACGCTGCAAGCAGCGTTCAGCTGTCCGCCTGTCCGTGCGGAGGCGACCGGAGCGGAGGCTGAACGCCGCCAGACTGATGCAGTCTGAGCGGATCCGCATCCATTCAGACTGCATCAGGGCTGGACGGAGGCGTTCGGGTCCGCTCGTGAGCCCCTTCAAACGGAGCTCACGGGCGGACCGACGAACGCTAGTGTGAAAGTAGCCTTACAAGCACATTCCCCATATATGACCACATTCTCTAATGACTGCCCATCCCGGCCTTACCCTAGAGCCATCTGAAATAGAATGGGTGGGCCATGGTTTTTCTTCCTTGCCAGCTGCCAGCCATCGAAATAGGGTCTTTCATAGGTGGGTATTCTTCAAAAACAAGGAAGAGGCAAATATTTGTGTAAAAAAGGGCTTATCTGAGGGCAACTTGAAGGGGTTGTGCAGCGATTTATATTGATGACCTATCCTCAGGATAGGTAATCAATATCTGATTGGTGGAGGTCTGACACCCGGCCTCCCCACCAATCAGCTATTTGAAGAGGAGGTGACACTCCATGCGAGCGCCGTTTCCTGGTAATTACACTGCACATCGTCTGCCCTGTATAGGTGGCGTAGTGTAATGTCAACTACTACTCAAGTGTATGGAGCGGGTTCCGAGACGAAGTGCGGTGTGATGAACAGCAAGCGGAACTCGCATGTAGTGCTTGATTTTTTCCTCAAACTTGGAGGAATATTGTGCTCATGTTGAGAAGGTCCTGCTAAAATTTGAGAGAGAATAACCTTAAAGGGGTTGTCTAACCTCAGACATTGGGGCATATATGCCCCCAGTGTCTGATAGGTGTGGGTCCTGCACCTATCTTTAGAACAGAGCCCACAAAGTGAAGGAGCCTTGCAGAGCAGGGTCCGTTCTGTAGTGTCTTTTTTTTCTGTCATTTATCCTCTCTCAACCTGCATTTCATCACCTTGTATGAGTTTAGGAGACACCAATAGTACTTGACTGCTATAGGTGAGGTTCAGGATAGAATATAATGATACAGTTCTGGATACCTGAGGTCACCACTAGAGGGAGCTTACTTTGTACAGCTTTATTATTGAGTTCAATGTATAAACAGTATGCATTAACCTCCCTCTAGTGGTGACTGCAGGGAGTTAAAATTTAGTCACGTGACAATGCAAACTTACACATCTCTTGTTCCCCATCTGAATCGCTTACTTAAAAAAAATATGAGTATTCTTTAACAGTGATTAGTTGATGAGACTTTACGGACGATTCATCTTGTCTTGAGTTGTAGGGGATTAATTAAGGTGGATACATGAATTATTGATAAGGATATTTAGTAAGCTCACCATGGTGTGGGGTCTGTCTACACTTCGTGTATAGGGATGAGCGAACTCGAACTGTATAGTTCGGGTTCGTACCGAATTTTGGGGTGTCCGTGACACGGACCCGAACCCGGACATTTTCGTAAAAGTCCGGGTTCGGGTTCGGTGTTCGTCGCTTTCTTCGCGCTTTTGTGACGCTTTCTTGGCGCTTTTTGAAAGGCTGCAAAGCAGCCAATCAACAAGCGTCATACTACTTGCCCCAAGAGGCCATCACAGCCATGCCTACTATTGGCATGGCTGTGATTGGCCAGAGCACCATGTGACCCAGCCTCTATTTAAGCTGGAGTCACATAGCGCCGCCCGTCACTCTGCTCTGATTAGCGTAGGGAGAGGTTGCGGCTGCGACAGTAGGGCGAGATTAGGCAGATTAACTCCTCCAAAGGACTTGATTAACTGATCGATCTGCAGCTGTGGATCATTGAGCTGCTGATCCTCAATTGCTCACTGTTTTTAGGCTGCCCAGACCGTTTGTCAGTCACATTTTTCTGGGGTGATCGGCGGCCATTTTGTGTCTTGTGGTGCGCCAGCACAAGCTGCGACCAAGTGCATTTAACCCTCAATGGTGTGGTTGTTTTTTGGCTAAAGCCTACATCAGGGTGAAGCTGTCACACCAAGTGCATTTAACCAGCAATAGTCTGTTCATTTTTTGGCCATATACAAAATCAGGGGCAAGCTGCGCCTGTCACCAAGTGCATTTAACCCTCAATGGTGTGGTTGTTTTTTGGCTAAAGCCTACATCAGGGTGAAGCTGTCACACCAAGTGCATTTAACCAGCAATAGTCTGTTTATTTTTTGGCCATATCCCAGTCTAATTCTGTCACTAAATCCATACCGGTCACCCAGCGCCTAAATACTAGGCCTCAAATTTATATCCCGCTAAATCTGTCCTTAGTGCTGTAGCTGGGCGAGTTATTTAGTGTCCGTTCAAGCACATTTCTTGTTCTGGGTTGAAATACAATTCCCAATTTAGCAATTTCATAATTTAGTGGTTTCTGCTATATCAGAGCTATTTGAAATCTATCCCTAAAAGGGTATATAATATTCAAGGTGCACATTGGGTCATTCAGAATAACTTCACACACACCCGCTACTGTGTATTTCCAAGTCTAATTCTGGCACTAAACCCATACCTGTCACCCAGCGCCTAAATACTAGGCCTCAAATTTATATCCAGCTAAATCTGTCCCTAGTGCTGTAGCTGGGCGAGTTATTTAGTGTCCGTTCAAGCACATTTCTTGTTCTGGGTTGAAATACAATTCCCAATTTAGCAATTTCATAATTTAGTGGTTTCTGCTATATCAGAGCTATTTGAAATCTATCCCTAAAAGGGTATATAATATTCAAGGTGCACATTGGGTCATTCAGAATAACTTCACACACACCCGCTACTGTGTATTTCCAAGTCTAATTCTGGCACTAAACCCATACCTGTCACCCAGCGCCTAAATACTAGGCCTCAAATTTATATCCCGCTAAATCTGTCCTTAGTGCTGTAGCTGGGCGAGTTATTTAGTGTCCGTTCAAGCACATTTCTTGTTCTGGGTTGAAATACAATTCCCAATTTAGCAATTTCATAATTTAGTGGTTTCTGCTATATCAGAGCTATTTGAAATCTATCCCTAAAAGGGTATATAATATTCAAGGTGCACATTGGGTCATTCAGAATAACTTCACACACACCCGCTACTGTGTATTTCCAAGTCTAATTCTGGCACTAAACCCATACCTGTCACCCAGCGCCTAAATACTAGGCCTCAAATTTATATCCAGCTAAATCTGTCCCTAGTGCTGTAGCTGGGCGAGTTATTTAGTGTCCGTTCAAGCACATTTCTTGTTCTGGGTTGAAATACAATTCCCAATTTAGCAATTTCATAATTTAGTGGTTTCTGCTATATCAGAGCTATTTGAAATCTATCCCTAAAAGGGTATATAATATTCAAGGTGCACATTGGGTCATTCAGAATAACTTCACACACACCCGCTACTGTGTATTTCCAAGTCTAATTCTGGCACTAAACCCATACCTGTCACCCAGCGCCTAAATACTAGGCCTCAAATTTATATCCCGCTAAATCTGTCCTTAGTGCTGTAGCTGGGCGAGTTATTTAGTGTCCGTTCAAGCACATTTCTTGTTCTGGGTTGAAATACAATTCCCAATTTAGCAATTTCATAATTTAGTGGTTTCTGCTATATCAGAGCTATTTGAAATCTATCCCTAAAAGGGTATATAATATTCAAGGTGCACATTGGGTCATTCAGAATAACTTCACACACACCCGCTACTGTGTATTTCCAAGTCTAATTCTGGCACTAAACCCATACCTGTCACCCAGCGCCTAAATACTAGGCCTCAAATTTATATCCCGCTAAATCTGTCCCTAGTGCTGTAGCTGGGCGAGTTATTTAGTGTCCGTTCAAGCACATTTCTTGTTCTGGGTTGAAATACAATTCCCAATTTAGCAATTTCATAATTTAGTGGTTTCTGCTATATCAGAGCTATTTGAAATCTATCCCTAAAAGGGTATATAATATTCAAGGTGCACATTGGGTCATTCAGAATAACTTCACACACACCCGCTACTGTGTATTTCCAAGTCTAATTCTGGCACTAAACCCATACCTGTCACCCAGCGCCTAAATACTAGGCCTCAAATTTATATCCCGCTAAATCTGTCCTTAGTGCTGTAGCTGGGCGAGTTATTTAGTGTCCGTTCAAGCACATTTCTTGTTCTGGGTTGAAATACAATTCCCAATTTAGCAATTTCATAATTTAGTGGTTTCTGCTATATCAGAGCTATTTGAAATCTATCCCTAAAAGGGTATATAATATTCAAGGTGCACATTGGGTCATTCAGAATAACTTCACACACACCCGCTACTGTGTATTTCCAAGTCTAATTCTGGCACTAAACCCATACCTGTCACCCAGCGCCTAAATACTAGGCCTCAAATTTATATCCCGCTAAATCTGTCCTTAGTGCTGTAGCTGGGCGAGTTATTTAGTGTCCGTTCAAGCACATTTCTTGTTCTGGGTTGAAATACAATTCCCAATTTAGCAATTTCATAATTTAGTGGTTTCTGCTATATCAGAGCTATTTGAAATCTATCCCTAAAAGGGTATATAATATTCAAGGTGCACATTGGGTCATTCAGAATAACTTCACACACACCCGCTACTGTGTATTTCCAAGTCTAATTCTGGCACTAAACCCATACCTGTCACCCAGCGCCTAAATACTAGGCCTCAAATTTATATCCCGCTAAATCTGTCCCTAGTGCTGTAGCTGGGCGAGTTATTTAGTGTCCGTTCAAGCACATTTCTTGTTCTGGGTTGAAATACAATTCCCAATTTAGCAATTTCATAATTTAGTGGTTTCTGCTATATCAGAGCTATTTGAAATCTATCCCTAAAAGGGTATATAATATTCAAGGTGCACATTGGGTCATTCAGAATAACTTCACACACACCCGCTACTGTGTATTTCCAAGTCTAATTCTGGCACTAAACCCATACCTGTCACCCAGCGCCTAAATACTAGGCCTCAAATTTATATCCCGCTAAATCTGTCCTTAGTGCTGTAGCTGGGCGAGTTATTTAGTGTCCGTTCAAGCACATTTCTTGTTCTGGGTTGAAATACAATTCCCAATTTAGCAATTTCATAATTTAGTGGTTTCTGCTATATCAGAGCTATTTGAAATCTATCCCTAAAAGGGTATATAATATTCAAGGTGCACATTGGGTCATTCAGAATAACTTCACACACACCCGCTACTGTGTATTTCCAAGTCTAATTCTGGCACTAAACCCATACCTGTCACCCAGCGCCTAAATACTAGGCCTCAAATTTATATCCCGCTAAATCTGTCCCTAGTGCTGTAGCTGGGCGAGTTATTTAGTGTCCGTTCAAGCACATTTCTTGTTCTGGGTTGAAATACAATTCCCAATTTAGCAATTTCATAATTTAGTGGTTTCTGCTATATCAGAGCTATTTGAAATCTATCCCTAAAAGGGTATATAATATTCAAGGTGCACATAGGGTCATTCAGAATAACTTCACACACCCGCTACTGTGCATTTCCAAATCTAATTCTGTCACTAAACCCATACCTGTCACCCAGCGCCTAAATACTAGGCCTCAAATTTATATCCCGCTAAATCTCTCGTTACCGCTGTCCTGTTGTGGCTGGGAAAGTTATTTAGTGTCCGTCAAAGCACATTTTTTGTTCTGGGTTGAAATACAATTCCCAATTTAGCAATTTCATAATTTAGTCGTTTCTGCTATATCAGAGCTATTTGAAATCTATCCCTAAAAGGGTATATAATATTCAAGGTGCACATTGGGTCATTCAGAATAACTTCACACACACCCGCTACTGTGTATTTCCAAGTCTAATTCTGGCACTAAACCCATACCTGTCACCCAGCGCCTAAATACTAGGCCTCAAATTTATATCCCGCTAAATCTGTCCCTAGTGCTGTAGCTGGGCGAGTTATTTAGTGTCCGTTCAAGCACATTTCTTGTTCTGGGTTGAAATACAATTCCCAATTTAGCAATTTCATAATTTAGTGGTTTCTGCTATATCAGAGCTATTTGAAATCTATCCCTAAAAGGGTATATAATATTCAAGGTGCACATAGGGTCATTCAGAATAACTTCACACACCCGCTACTGTGCATTTCCAAATCTAATTCTGTCACTAAACCCATACCTGTCACCCAGCGCCTAAATACTAGGCCTCAAATTTATATCCCGCTAAATCTCTCGTTACCGCTGTCCTGTTGTGGCTGGGAAAGTTATTTAGTGTCCGTCAAAGCACATTTTTTGTTCTGGGTTGAAATACAATTCCCAATTTAGCAATTTCATAATTTAGTCGTTTCTGCTATATCAGAGCTATTTGAAATCTATCCCTAAAAGGGTAGATCATATTGAAGGTGCACATAGGGTCATTCAGAATAACTTCACACACACGCTTCTGTGCATTTCCAAGTCTAATTCTGTCACTAAATCCATACCGGTCACCCAGCGCCTAAATACTAGGCCTCAAATTTATATCCCGCTGAATTTGAATACAATACATTGGGCCAAATAATATATTTGTTGTTGTGGTGAACCATAACAATGAGAAAAACATCTAGTAAGGGACGCGGACGTGGACATGGTCGTGGTGGTGTTAGTGGACCCTCTGGTGCTGGGAGAGGACGTGGCCGTTCTGCCACATCCACACGTCCTAGTGTACCAACTACCTCAGGTCCCAGTAGCCGCCAGAATTTACAGCGATATATGGTGGGGCCCAATGCCGTTCTAAGGATGGTAAGGCCTGAGCAGGTACAGGCATTAGTCAATTGGGTGGCCGACAGTGGATCCAGCACGTTCACATTATCTCCCACCCAGTCTTCTGCAGAAAGCGCACAGATGGCGCCTGAAAACCAACCCCATCAGTCTGTCACATCACCCCCATGCATACCAGGGAAACTGTCTCAGCCTCAAGTTATGCAGCAGTCTCTTATGCTGTTTGAAGACTCCGCTGGCAGGGTTTCCCAAGGGCATCCACCTAGCCCTTCCCCAGCGGTGAAAGACATAGAATGCACTGACGCACAACCACTTATGTTTCCTGATGATGAGGACATGGGAATACCACCTCAGCATGTCTCTGATGATGACGAAACACAGGTGCCAACTGCTGCGTCTTTCTGCAGTGTGCAGACTGAACAGGAGGTCAGGGATCAAGACTGGGTGGAAGACGATGCAGGGGACGATGAGGTCCTAGACCCCACATGGAATGAAGGTCGTGCCACTGACTTTCACAGTTCGGAGGAAGAGGCAGTGGTGAGACCGAGCCAACAGCGTAGCAAAAGAGGGAGCAGTGGGCAAAAGCAGAACACCCGCCGCCAAGAGACTCCGCCTGCTACTGACCGCCGCCATCTGGGACCGAGCACCCCAAAGGCAGCTTCAAGGAGTTCCCTGGCATGGCACTTCTTCAAACAATGTGCTGACGACAAGACCCGAGTGGTTTGCACGCTGTGCCATCAGAGCCTGAAGCGAGGCATTAACGTTCTGAACCTGAGCACAACCTGCATGACCAGGCACCTGCATGCAAAGCATGAACTGCAGTGGAGTAAACACCTTAAAACCAAGGAAGTCACTCAGGCTCCCCCTGCTACCTCTTCTGCTGCTGCCGCCTCGGCCTATTCTGCTGCTGCCGCCTCGGCCTCTTCCTCCGCCTCTGGAGGAACGTTGGCACCTGCCGCCCAGCAAACAGGGGATGTACCACCAACACCACCACCACCACCTCCGTCACCAAGCGTCTCAACCATGTCACACGCCAGCGTTCAGCTCTCCATCTCACAAACATTTGATAGAAAGCGTAAATTCCCACCTAGCCACCCTCGATCCCTGGCCCTGAATGCCAGCATTTCTAAACTACTGGCCTATGAAATGCTGTCATTTAGGCTGGTGGACACAGACAGCTTCAAACAGCTCATGTCGCTTGCTGTCCCACAGTATGTTGTTCCCAGCCGCCACTACTTCTCCAAGAGAGCCGTGCCTTCCCTGCACAACCAAGTATCCCATAAAATCAAGTGTGCACTGCGCAACGCCATCTGTGGCAAGGTCCACCTAACCACAGATACGTGGACCAGTAAGCACGGCCAGGGACGCTATATCTCCCTAACTGCACACTGGGTAAATGTAGTGGCAGCTGGGCCCCAGGCGGAGAGCTGTTTGGCGCACGTCCTTCCGCCGCCAAGGATCGCAGGGCAACATTCTTTGCCTCCTGTTGCCACCTCCTCCTTCTCGGCTTCCTCCTCCTCTTCTTCCACCTGCTCATCCAGTCAGCCACACACCTTCACCACCAACTTCAGCACAGCCCGGGGTAAACGTCAGCAGGCCATTCTGAAACTCATATGTTTGGGGGACAGGCCCCACACCGCACAGGAGTTGTGGCGGGGTATAGAACAACAGACCGACGAGTGGTTGCTGCCGGTGAGCCTCAAGCCCGGCCTGGTGGTGTGTGATAATGGGCGAAATCTCGTTGCAGCTCTGGGACTAGCCAATTTGACGCACATCCCTTGCTTGGCGCATGTGCTGAATTTGGTGGTGCAGAAGTTCATTCACAACTACCCCGACATGTCAGAGCTGCTGCATAAAGTGCGGGCCGTCTGTTCGCGCTTCCGGCGTTCACATCCTGCTGCTGCTCGCCTGTCTGCGCTACAGCGTAACTTCGGCCTTCCCGCTCACCGCCTCATATGCGACGTGCCCACCAGGTGGAACTCCACCTTGCACATGCTGGACAGACTGTGCGAGCAGCAGCAGGCCATAGTGGAGTTTCAGCTGCAGCACGCACGGGTCAGTCGCACTACAGAACAGCACCACTTCACCACCAATGACTGGGCCTCCATGCGAGACCTGTGTGCCCTGTTGCGCTGTTTCGAGTACTCCACCAACATGGCCAGTGGCGATGACACCGTTATCAGCGTTACAATACCACTTCTATGTCTCCTTGAGAAAACACTTAGGGCGATGATGGAAGAGGAGGTGGCCCAGGAGGAGGAGGAGGAGGAGGAGGAAGAGGGGTCATTTTTAGCACTTTCAGGCCAGTCTCTTCGAAGTGACTCAGAGGGAGGTTTTTGGCAACAGCAGAGGCCAGGTACAAATGTGGCCAGCCAGGGCCCACTACTGGAGGACGAGGAGGACGAGGATGAGGAGGAGGTGGAGGAGGATGAGGATGAAGCATGGTCACAGCGGGGTGGCACCCAACGCAGCTCGGGTCCATCACTGGTGCGTGGCTGGGGGGAAAGGCAGGACGATGACGATACGCCTCCCACAGAGGACAGCTTGTCCTTATCCCTGGGCAGCCTGGCACACATGAGCGACTACATGCTGCAGTGCCTGCGCAACGACAGCAGAGTTGCCCACATTTTAACCTGTGCGGACTACTGGGTTGCCACCCTGCTGGATCCACGCTACAAAGACAATGTGCCCACCTTACTTCCTGCACTGGAGCGTGATAGGAAGATGCGCGAGTACAAGCGCACGTTGGTAGACGCGCTACTGAGAGCATTCCCAAATGTCACAGGGGAACAAGTGGAAGCCCAAGGCCAAGGCAGAGGAGGAGCAAGAGGTCGCCAAGGCAGCTGTGTCACGGCCAGCTCCTCTGAGGGCAGGGTTAGCATGGCAGAGATGTGGAAAACTTTTGTCAACACGCCACAGCTAACTGCACCACCACCTGATACGCAACGTGTTAGCAGGAGGCAACATTTCACTAACATGGTGGAACAGTACGTGTGCACACCCCTCCACGTACTGACTGATGGTTCGGCCCCATTCAACTTCTGGGTCTCTAAATTGTCCACGTGGCCAGAGCTAGCCTTTTATGCCTTGGAGGTGCTGGCCTGCCCGGCAGCCAGCGTTTTGTCTGAACGTGTATTCAGCACGGCAGGGGGCGTCATTACAGACAAACGCAGCCGCCTGTCTACAGCCAATGTGGACAAGCTGACGTTCATAAAAATGAACCAGGCATGGATCCCACAGGACCTGTCCGTCCCTTGTCCAGATTAGACATTAACTACCTCCCCATAACCATATATTATTGGACTCCAGGGCACTTCCTCATTCAATCCTATTTTTATTTTCATTTTACCATTATATTGCGAGGCTACCCAAAGTTGAATGAACCTCTCCTCTGCCTGTGTGCTAGCCCTAAATATATGCCAATGGACTGTTGCAGTGGTGGCTGACATGAAGCCTGATTCTCTGCTATGACATGCAGACTAATTCTCTGCTGACATGAAGCCAGATTGTCTGTTACGGGACCTCTCTCCTCTGCCTGGGTGCTGGGCCTAAATTTATGACAATGGACTGTTGCAGTGGTGGCTGACGTGAAGCCTGATTCTCTGCTATGACATGCAGACTGATTCTCTGCTGACATGAAGCCAGATTGTCTGTTACGGGACCTCTCTGCTCTGCCTGTGTGCTAGGCCTAAATATATGCCAATGGACTGTTGCAGTGGTGGGTGACGTGAAGCCTCATTCTCTGCTATGACATGCAGACTGATTCTCTGCTGTCATGAAGCCAGATTGTCTGTTACGGGACCTCTCTGCTCTGCCTGTGTGCTAGGCCTAAATATATGCCAATGGACTGTTGCAGTGGTGGGTGACGTGAAGCCTCATTCTCTGCTATGACATGCAGACTAATTCTCTGCTGACATGAAGACAGATTCTCTGTTACGGGACCTCTCTCCTCTGCCTGTGTGTGTGCTGGGCCTAAATATATGCCAATGGACTGTTGCAGTGGTGGCTGACGTGAAGCCTCATTCTCTGCTATGACATGCAGACTGATTCTCTGCTGACATGAAGCCAGATTCTCTGTTACGGGACCTCTCTCCTCTGCCTGTGTGTGTGCTGGGCCTAAATATATGCCAATGGACTGTTGCAGTGGTGGGTGACGTGAAGCCTCATTCTCTGCTATGACATGCAGACTGATTCTCTGCTGTCATGAAGCCAGATTGTCTGTTACGGGACCTCTCTGCTCTGCCTGTGTGCTAGGCCTAAATATATGCCAATGGACTGTTGCAGTGGTGGGTGACGTGAAGCCTCATTCTCTGCTATGACATGCAGACTAATTCTCTGCTGACATGAAGACAGATTCTCTGTTACGGGACCTCTCTCCTCTGCCTGTGTGTGTGCTGGGCCTAAATATATGCCAATGGACTGTTGCAGTGGTGGCTGACGTGAAGCCTCATTCTCTGCTATGACATGCAGACTGATTCTCTGCTGACATGAAGCCAGATTCTCTGTTACGGGACCTCTCTCCTCTGCCTGTGTGTGTGCTGGGCCTAAATATATGCCAATGGACTGTTGCAGTGGTGGCTGACGTGAAGCCTCATTCTCTGCTATGACATGCAGACTGATTCTCTGCTGTCATGAAGCCAGATTGTCTGTTACGGGACCTCTCTGCTCTGCCTGTGTGCTAGGCCTAAATATATGCCAATGGACTGTTGCAGTGGTGGGTGACGTGAAGCCTCATTCTCTGCTATGACATGCAGACTAATTCTCTGCTGACATGAAGACAGATTCTCTGTTACGGGACCTCTCTCCTCTGCCTGTGTGTGTGCTGGGCCTAAATATATGCCAATGGACTGTTGCAGTGGTGGCTGACGTGAAGCCTCATTCTCTGCTATGACATGCAGACTGATTCTCTGCTGACATGAAGCCAGATTCTCTGTTACGGGACCTCTCTCCTCTGCCTGTGTGTGTGCTGGGCCTAAATATATGCCAATGGACTGTTGCAGTGGTGGCTGACGTGAAGCCTCATTCTCTGCTATGACATGCAGACTGATTCTCTGCTGACATGAAGCCAGATTCTCTGTTACGGGACCTCTCTCCTCTGCCTGTGTGTGTGCTGGGCCTAAATATATGCCAATGGACTGTTGCAGTGGTGGCTGACGTGAAGCCTCATTCTCTGCTATGACATGCAGACTGATTCTCTGCTGACATGAAGCCAGATTCTCTGTTACGGGACCTCTCTCCTCTGCCTGTGTGTGTGCTGGGCCTAAATATATGCCAATGGACTGTTGCAGTGGTGGCTGACGTGAAGCCTCATTCTCTGCTATGACATGCAGACTGATTCTCTGCTGACATGAAGCCAGATTCTCTGTTACGGGACCTCTCTCCTCTGCCTGTGTGTGTGCTGGGCCTAAATATATGCCAATGGACTGTTGCAGTGGTGGCTGACGTGAAGCCTCATTCTCTGCTATGACATGCAGACTGATTCTCTGCTGACATGAAGCCAGATTCTCTGTTACGGGACCTCTCTCCTCTGCCTGTGTGTGTGCTGGGCCTAAATATATGCCAATGGACTGTTGCAGTGGTGGCTGACGTGAAGCCTCATTCTCTGCTATGACATGCAGACTGATTCTCTGCTGACATGAAGCCAGATTCTCTGTTACGGGACCTCTCTCCTCTGCCTGTGTGTGTGCTGGGCCTAAATATATGCCAATGGACTGTTGCAGTGGTGGCTGACGTGAAGCCTCATTCTCTGCTATGACATGCAGACTGATTCTCTGCTGACATGAAGCCAGATTCTCTGTTACGGGACCTCTCTCCTCTGCCTGTGTGTGTGCTGGGCCTAAATATATGCCAATGGACTGTTGCAGTGGTGGCTGACGTGAAGCCTCATTCTCTGCTATGACATGCAGACTGATTCTCTGCTGACATGAAGCCAGATTCTCTGTTACGGGACCTCTCTCCTCTGCCTGTGTGTGTGCTGGGCCTAAATATATGCCAATGGACTGTTGCAGTGGTGGCTGACGTGAAGCCTCATTCTCTGCTATGACATGCAGACTGATTCTCTGCTGACATGAAGACAGATTCTCTGTTACGGGACCTCCCTCCTCTGCCTGGGTGCTGGGCCTAAATATATGCCAATGGACTGTTGCAGTGGTGGCTGACGTGAAGCCTCATTCTCTGCTATGACATGCAGACTAATTCTCTGCTGACATGAAGACAGATTCTCTGTTACGGGACCTCTCTCCTCTGCCTGGGTGCCGGGGCCTAAATATCTGAGAATGGACTGTTCCAGTGGTGGGTGACGGGAAGCCAGATTCTCTGCTATGGAACCTCTCTCCAATTGATTTTGGTTAATTTTTATTTATTTTATTTTTATTTTAATTCATTTCCCTATCCACATTTGTTTGCAGGGGATTTACCTACATGTTGCTGCCTTTTGCAGCCCTCTAGCTCTTTCCTGGGCTGTTTTACAGCCTTTTTAGTGCCGAAAAGTTCGGGTCCCCATTGACTTCAATGGGGTTCGGGTTCGGGACGAAGTTCGGATCGGGTTCGGATCCCGAACCCGAACATTTCCGGGATGTTCGGCCGAACTTCTCGAACCCGAACATCCAGGTGTTCGCTCAACTCTATTCGTGTACTGAATATTAGTTAAATGTATATCCCAACAAGGGGATAATGGTTTAAGTATCCCCCTAAAGAGGTGTCAGTTGCTCAAAACCTCCTAATTCATGCAAATGTATTCAAACAGGCATTCTCTTCTGAGATATGAATATGCACTGAGAATGTAAATAGAAATTTCACTGCTGAATATTTTTCCGATGTGTAATTAATGAGTTACCATGTTTTTCACCCTATAAGACGCACCTGCCCATACAACGCACATAGGTTATAGAGGAGGGGAATAAAACATATTTTTCATCAGACCTCCAATGTTAATCAATCCTCAGCTCAGAGTCAGACCCCCAATGATAATCAGACCCCCAAAAAGACCTCAGATCATACCCCCAATATGATTTAGACCACAGCTCAGACCCCCAATGTTAATCAGACCACAAATCAGACAAAAGAAAATCAACTTACCTTTCCAGTTCCAGCCACCGCCGACACTCCTAAGATCCAGCGCTCTTATTGATCTTCCTGCCGCACTGTCCTGTGACTCAACACCGCACAGCGTCAGGTCGCAGAGCGCGCCTACACCCTCACACTGTGAGCAGGTCGCAGCCCAGTGTGCGGTGCCTGCAAGAGAAGACCAGGGGATGGTGAGTACAGAGCAAGCACTAGGAGCAATGTATTCACCGCTCCCTGGTCCTGCTGTACTAATGAGCGCTTCCACTATGGAAGCATTCGTTAGTATTCACCCTATAAGACGCACTGAAATTTCCCCCCAACTTTTTGGAGAAAAAAAAAGGCTCCATTCACACGTCCGTAGTATTTTTCCGCATCCGATCCGCATTTTTTGCGTATCGGATACGGAACCATTCATTTCAATGGGTCTGCAAAAAAAGCGTCTGCATCCGTATGCCCGTTCTGCAGCTCTGCAGAAAAATAGAACCTATTATATTCTTGTCCGCAAAATGCGGTCCATGGTCTCATTGATTTCAATGGTTCCGCAAAAAAAAATCGAATGCCACACGGATGCTATCCGTATGTCTTCCGTTTTTGCGGATCCACGAAAAACAGATGACATATGGATACATACCTTCCGTTTTTGCGGAACAACTGAATGGATGCGGATGTACAACGGAATGAATTGCGGAACAACAGATCTGCAATAAACGGACCGCAATTCTGGAAGTGCAGAAATACTGACGTGTGAATGGACCCTAAGGGGGGCCATATATATTAGATGAATGTAGGGGTTCTCTTAAATTGATGATACTTGTGTTACTTAAGTAATTAGGTACCGTATTTTTTAGTGTAACTGACACTTCTTTTTTCTTCTAATGTATTTAGCAAATTTGTACATTTCTAGGAGAAAAATTGCTCTAAAGTGTCCCTTAGCTGCGCTCTCTGAAATCTATCAATATTTTGAACCTGTCTCCCTGCTATTTTTACAATGTCGGCGTGGTGAGGTCCGACGTGCTAACCAGCCACTGGGAGATAACGGGAGGCAGCACTCACTATAGAGGAGGCAGGGAGAGGCTGTTCTACAGTACACAGAGACAGTATATACTGCCTCTCCCTGTCTCCCTGCCTTCTCCATAGCAAGCACTAACTGCTCGCTGATGCATCTCCCAGGGCTGGTTATACTGCATATGAATACACTAGAGATGACGATGTATTGCAAAATTCGATTCGGCTGCTTCCCCGAATTTTACAAAAAAATACGCTTTGTGATGAATTACTTCATCACGAAGCGCATTTCTTTGTAAATAGTGGGTGCAGTGACAGGGAGTTGCGATTGCGCGCCTCCCATCATTGTACCCCTCTGATGCCGCGTTCATACATAACACGGTGTAAAATAAAAAATTCTAAAAACCTACCTGCTCCATTTCCTTCCGACAGGCCGGCCACCTCCATCTTGCTTGAAGATCTGGTGCGAAATCTTGAGCGGCCCGAGAAGGCATCATCACGTCACCGCGCACGGGATTTCGGCTGAGATCTTCAAGCAAGATAGCGGCGGACGGCCGGTTGTGAGCAAATGGGGCTGGAAAGTATGATTTTTTTTTATTTTGCACGTTTTTGCATGTTTTTGCACTATTTTTAATTCAATTCACTACCACGAAGCACGAGGAAATTCGGCTTCGCGGTGAATCGAATTTATCCAGAAATTTGGAACAAAGTCCACTTCTTGGACTTCGATTTGCTCAACATTAGTATATATCAGGGGTCAGCAACCTTCGGCACTCCAGCTGTTGTGAAACTACAACTCCCAGCATGCTCTGTTCACTTCTATGGGAGTTCTGAGAACAGCCAAGCAAGTGTGCATGCTGGAAGTCAGAGTTTCACGAAGGTTGCTGATCACTGGTATATATAGTACAACAGTGAGAACTAAAGCAGTGAGCCCAACGTCTTCACACTTCAATACCGCACTGCACTGTGAAGATGGAAATTCCTTAGCAAAACTCATTTTAGACAGCGCTGCTAACAGACATTTCAGAGCAAGTTTTCTCCTAGAAATGTACAAATTTGCTAAATAAAGTATTTTAGAAAAACGTTTCTTATGACTGTTCCTAATACTGTACATTAGAAAAAGAAAAAATAAGTAAATGGCTAGATTTGAGCGAATGTTTAAAAAATTCGATTCGGCCAGTTTGCCAAATTTTTGGGAAAAATTCAGTTCAATGTGAATTTATTTGCGGCGAATCGTGTTAAAAAAAACGCTATTTCCTGGCTGCAGAGAGCCTGTATAGTGGTGTAGAACACTGTGCCTTGCAGTAACACGCATAGGGGGTCTGCTGTGGTAGTGAAATAATACTGTGAGTCAGATGACATGCAGTTGACAGGCGTTGCTCTTAGAATCACTGCACACTTCACTTGTTTGGGCAGTTACGGGGCCAAAACTGACTAAATAACTCAAGTGTGAACTCAGCCTTACAGATCAATGTTAGCTCCAAGAAGCGCACTCCTTTTACACCGTCGTCAGCTGATTCCACATAGATGTCTACAGAACCTGTTCTATTAAACGCTTATACAAGTAAAGTCCACCGAACAGAGTGGAGAGGGTGTCAGCAGTAAGTTTGTGTTGACGTCACTGAACATATAACTGCACTGCTGAACGGAAAATATATTTTACTTTTTCCCCTAATACACGACAAAAAGGGCTGTAATTTTCTCACTTCACCACACAACGGCTAATAAGCCCTTTTTTCCCCACTAATACAAGGCACATAATGCTTTAGAACATATAACTGCACCGCACAAGGGCAAATAAGACGTAGAAATATTTCCTTGTAATAACCCCTGTTAATGGCTGTATCAAGAACGGTTTGCTGGAATTACAGAGCTGTATAATGGCAATTTGGATCCGCAGTCAGTGCAGCAAGGTGTAATAGGATTGTTCCTAATACCCAGGCTGTAACCTCCCCTACTGAACCCTGTTCTGCTTAAATGCTGTGGAATGATTCCTCCCTATCCTTTCCCTACAGCTTGAATAATCTTTCCCTGAACTTTTAAATCGTTTTTTTTTTTTTAGCACAAAGTCTTTTCTAGCACTGTCCCTAGCGCCTGCTGACGTCTCTCCCTGCACTAAGTACACTGGAAAATAGCAGAATCCAAGATGGCTGATGCTATTTATAGGGCTGTGACATCACAGGGCTGGCTGCTGATTGGCTGCATGCATGGGATTGTGGGTGATCCCTCGTTCCCAGAGTTCTTTGCTCCATGTCCTCACAAGTGCAGCAGCCATTTTAGGAAAAAATGCGATTCGTTACCATGAAGAGTGATGAAATTCGGATTCGGTGCGAATCTAATTTTTCCTGAAATTCAGATCGAATTCCACTTTGCCAACTTCGATTCGCTCATCTCTATAAATAGCAGTTACACTTTAATACAAGGCATTCGCCAGATTCAACCTTAGAGACCACCTACAGAAATTAGAGACTTACTGTACTAAGACCCAAAACTACTAGTGGGTCTTCAGGTCTTGAGATCAGTACTAAAGAAGGGAAACCTTTCTGAAGACTATTTGAGGAGGCTGAGATGTTCTGGAGAAGAACCAAATCATTACTTTATAGATACCCTATAGCTTGGCAAGTCCAACATAAGTCCATTGGAGTTCTTATGGTCCCAAGGCTGGGGAAAGGAATAGGCGGAACAGGCAGCTGCCTAGGATGTCCTTGAGGGGCAAGGCACAATTTATAGAGTTGAAAAGAAAAAAATGTGGATTAAATGTTAGAAATAAATAGATTAGGGATTGATGAAGATGGGTGGAGGTTGCATTATAAAATGACTTAGATAAGTAAGAGGGAACTTGTGAAACCCAAATATGGACCATATGTCAGAGAAAACCCATACAGCTGCTATAAGGAGAGGAAACGCCTCAACTCCTGTTTCCCCTGTAGCTCTCCTACTTTGGTGATGGGAACCCTGGTGCTTTCCACAGATAAACCAACCTGAGGACTATCCCACCCTTCTCTCCAGTAGGGCATGGATGGGGGTGCTGAACCAAGGTGCGCTTTTATTTTGAGGGATGATGGTGGAGTGGCATGACTGGGCCACCAGTTTGAGTTTTGCTATGGTGCCTCTCTTCTCTGCATAAACTCTAATTTGGTGACTACAGAGATATGAATCTCATATTTCCAATAATATTCTCATCTTTTTTTAAACATGTCCATCACACACTTGAGAATAGAGAACATTGGCAGTTTAGATCGAATTTCTCTCCTATGAAATGACTGCATCTCCTCCATATCTATAGCTGCGGAATAATTGACACAAGGCATGATATACTTGTTTAATTCCACGTAAGAAGATTGTTTCCATGTCTCCACAGACTTCCCTAGCCGTACTAGTAAAGTGTTTCAGTCATTAGGGTGAAGCTGCTGTCAATCTGTTCATATGACGGATGTTTCCTATATAACATCTCCAGTATTAGGAAGCAGAGGTAGATCTTCATGAAACCAGGAGATATAAATCATGTAGTACTTCTTCCTCCAATCATCTGGCATCTCTACAAAGGAGTCATTGAAATTCTCAGTGAAGTCAGACTCAGTAAAAAAAAAAATTAAGACCTGAAAGTTTTCTCTAGAGCTATTAACTTGAGTTTGTTATAGAACCCGACAAAAGATTGAGGTTCTCCACCCAAAATTTAATTTTGAAACAATATGGCAGCAAAAGTAAGAGAAAGCACTGGTTTTAAACGTTATCATTCCTTTTCCAGGTTACAAAACATGTTCCTACACCCTATTAGGGAATTCATCTCTTGGTCAGAGAGGTTACAAAGAGCGTCTCTCGCTCTGGAGGACTTGTCCCATCCTGCATTCTACAGACCACCCATCGATAGGAATGGTTACTGTGTAATATTTCATTTTGCCTGTGAAAGTGAACACTTACTGCCAGGTTTCCCCACAGATTACAGCTGATCGATGGCGTCCGATCTTATTGTCAAGCGAGCCTTCTAACAACCAGGAGTTGTCCAAATGGAGAACCATAGTAAGTTGTTTTTTAAGGACTCTGCATGAAAACACTAATTAAACCCAGGACAAGGGTTAGAGAGTTAGATGCTAGTCTGCAACCTGAGGCGAAAACTGAAAAGTTCCTCCCCCCCAATGCCAATTTCTTAACCTAACTCCTTTGCCACAATGAAAGCTCTCATTCCCCATGGCCCTTCCGCTGCCCCCCTCTTGCCCCTACCTGGTGCTGCCTGAGGCGATTGCCTCACCTGGCCTCATTGGTGGTGCACCCCTGCTTACCTTAAACTGTAATGGCAACTGCAACAACAGCGCCCCCTAGCACCGAACCCCTGTCTAGGAGCGTGCTTAGCATGATCAACAATGGGCTTACTGGTAATAAGTAAACTGGAACTAAAATACGTATGATGGGGGTTAGAGATGCCCAAAAAGCTCAAAATTCAATTTGGTTCGATTCAGCCAGTTTGGATCAGTGCTGGAATAGGCTTGAAAATTTGAGCATCATCCTCTGAGGTCTCCTAGGACTATTTTTTTCTCTTTTATTACTTTTTTTATTATTTTTTATCAAAACTTTTAATTAATTCTCTCTCTCTCTCTCTCCAAAAATCACCAACAATTTGGGTCAATCTGAATCATTTACAATTTTTTTGCTCATCTCTATGGGGGAGGGGGGTTATTTTTTAGGAGACGATACATTTGCTCCTGTGTTGCACTGATTGTCAACGGCAATTTATATTTTTTGCGGCTGCCTGTGCATGATTGTAATCATTTAACCCCTTCGTTTTTCAATCGCCGCCTTCCCATAGTCCTTATTTTTTTATTTTTCCATTCACATAGCCTTCTGAGGGATTATTTTTTGCCGGACAAGTTGTACTTTCTAATGCCACCATTTACAGTTGCATACCATGTAGTAGGGAGCGGGAAAAAAATTCCGAATGGGGTAGAAAAAGCGCAATTCTGATAAAGGTTTTAATTTTTTTACACTGTACACTATACGGTAATGTTGACCTGTTATCTTTATTCTCCAGGCCAGTACGGTACAACGATACCACACTTGTATAATTTTTCTTGCGTTTTAATACTGAATTTTTTTTTTACCTTTGAGGAAAAATGTATATTTTTTTCATAACCATATTCTGACCCCTATAACTTTTTTGTAGCTCTGTGTATGGGGCTGTGTGAGGGCTTATTTTTGTGGGATGATCTGTTCTTTTCAGTGATACCAATTTTAAGTGTATGCGACTTTTTAATCACTTTTTATAAAATAATTATTGGGTAGTTGAAGTGACAAAAAATGGAAAATTGGCTGTTTTCATTTTTTTTTCCCGTTGCACCATTTGTCGATTAATATTGTCATATATTAAATAGTATGGGCATTTTTTCGCACGCGGTAATGCCCTTGATGTTTATTTTTTTATTGGTTAAGTATTTTTATTTTTATTTTAAGGTGATTTGAACTTTTAGTTTCTTTTATATATTTCTAAAAACTTTTTTTTACTTTTTTTTTAACTTTTTTTAAGTCACCTTGGGTGAAAATAACTGGCAATCGATTCGATTGCCCATAGTATTGAGTGATGGCTACATAACCATCATTGAAGACTTCATTTGCACTATATCAATACAGCTTGAGGCTTCGGTCAATTTGCGTAAGGTAACAGGTTCCCCGATCTCAGCCGGGGAAAGCTGTTAACGGACCAGAAGCGCGCTACTTCTGGTTCCGGTCTGCGCAGATGCCGTGGTCACATTTGACCACGGCATCTGAAGGGTAAGATGTGTGCGATCAGCCTTATGGCTGATCGCATACATGTGCCGCGGGTCTCTGCTATTTAAAATAGTGAAACCCCGCGGCTACGTCATCACGTCCCCACGCTTCAGATTTCACACGCCATCTTCAATCTAGATGGCGGCGGCGGGCTCTCTGCACTCAAATGGATGAGGGGAGTATGATTTTTTTTTATGATGATCCCATTTCAGGTAAAATCTATTTGTTACAAAAAAGCACGAAGATATTCAGCTTTGCTGCAAATCGAATTTTCCCCGAAATTCGGATTGCAGTTGGGCACTTTGAAGTCTTGTCCTTACAATCAATAGGAATGGAAAAAGCTGGAGTAAAATTAAAGCGCAAATGTAATATAGTCAGCGTGGTCAATACATTTGGAGCAGCTTCCTCACATTTTTTTAAAAACCGGCACATGAAGAACCATCGTCAGTAAAGTCCACCTTATGTCTATCTGGAAGTTCACAGAAGCCCATCTATCATAGGTATCCCATGGTTGTCAGGCCTCCTGCACACCGCAGAACAGAGGACGAGCGAGATGGGGAAGTCATCCATCCATTGTACAGTGCACGGAGCTGGTTATGACAGCGCTGCTCCCATTGATCTGAATGCTCCAGCTCCATCCACTATTTTTGGCACTGGAGCTGATTATTGAGGGTGTGGGGAGTCGGACCCTCGCCAATTAGATATGGATGACCTGTTCTAGGCATAGGTCATTAACTACTGAAGTGCCCCATTAATTGTGGCTCATTTCATACTTACATTGTGTTGCTGGCTGTGTTGTTGGGCAAGATATAGTAACACCGGTGGTCTCTCCGAGTAGTCCGCCAGTCTCTCATCCAGAGCAAATTGTTCTACGTGGAGTAGGCTTACAACACCAGGTCCGACCTATCGATCTATGGGCAGAAGGGGTGATATCATTACCCCGGCGGTCTACCGTAGTTAAAAGATTAACTGTAGCAATGTGAATTGTCTACAGTAGTCATCAAGGGCAATGAAGAGGTTAATGCCAATACCCTGATGGTCTGTGTAATGAAGGGTCAATATGGTCAATCCATGGTTGTCTAGGGAATTGAAGAGGTTAATGCTAACATCACTGGGGATCTGGTGGTCTAAGGCAGTGAAGAGATTTATGGTAATGTCTTTAGTGTTCTAGGGTATCAGGGGGGTTATTATCAAAATATCAGGCCGTGTCGGAGCCCTAGCGGCAGCATTAATGCCACCTCCAGCCTTAGGTCCTCCAATTTTAATCAGCGGTAACTGAATAGCCACATGCAGTGGCGCAGCAATAGGGGTCGCACAAGTCGCAATTGCCCCTAAGTCAGGGGGCCGCACGGGGCCCCCCAGGAGAGACGGAGAGGGAGTGGTCCTGCTCCCGTCTGGCAGAGTTGTGGGTACCAGGCCAGCCTCTGTACTGCTGTGCATTCTGCAGGCTATCTGTGGGTGGGGGTAGGAGCTAGTGCCTGGCAGTTGATCTGGATCTGGCAGCAGGTTGTAGCCTTTGGGTGATGGCTGGCATGCCAGTCCTCAGTGCCCAGGCTTCAGAGCTGAGGACCCCCCCTTCCCCTCAGTATGGCAGGGCAGGGGTGACCTGGATCTGGCAGCAGGCTGCTGGCTGTGTTTATTAGCATGGTAGAGCACTGGTATGGCAGGCATTGCCCAGCTGTTCGTTTGGCACACTCTGCTGTGAAGGGGCAGCACCATCTCCTGGGGGCAGAGGGTCTTATGCTCATGCTCTTATGATGGGCAGAGAAGGGTTAATAACATACTAGTTCTGTCCTCTTGTCTGCAGAGCTGACAGTCTTGTTCCTGCTTGTGCCAGTGCTGATGGGCATGAGCTGGGATTATCTTGGCTGCAGAGCTGCTATGTTTACAGCTGTACTGATGGGATATAGTGCATAGGTTTATGCCCTCCCTTGGCTGCTGAGCTGACACTCTCCCTCTCCATGCCTGTGCCTATTTTGATGGGTCTGATAGTATATAGCCCTCCCTTGGCTGCAGAGCTGACTCTCCCTCTCCATGCCTGTGTCTATATTGATGGGTATGATAGTATATAGCCCTCCCTTGGCTGCGGAGCTGACACTCTCCCTCTCCATGCCTGTGCCTATATTGATGTGTATGATAGTATATAGCCCTCCCTTGGCTGCAGAGCTGACACTCTCCCTCTCCATGCCTGTGCCTATATTGATGGGTATGATAGTATATAGCCCTCCCTTGGCTGCGGAGCTGACACTCTCCCTCTCCATGCCTGTATTGATGGGTCTGATAGTATATAGCCCTCCCTTGGCTGCTGAGCTGACACTCTCCCTCTCCATGCCTGTGCCTATATTGATGGGTATGATAGTATATAGCCCTCCCTTGGCTGCGGAGCTAACACTCTCCATACCTGTGCCTATATTGATGGGTATGATAGTATATAGCCCTCCGTTGGCTGCAGAGCTGACACTCTCCCTCTCCATGCCTGTGTCCATATTGATGGGTATGATAGTATATAGCCCTCCCTTGGCTGCAGAGCTGACACTCTCCCTCTCCATGCCTGTGTCTATATTGATGGGCAGGCATGTTATTTTAAATGTGATATCAGTCTCTTTATGTAGTGCAATTGCAGATATGACGCTTTATTATAGATTGTATAGGTATTATTGTACTAGAGATGTGGTTGTTGTCACACAGTATAAAATGGTGTGTGATTTTTGACAGAACTATTATATCTACATCTACATCATGTCTCACCATATGAGTGGTGCTCAAAAAGCGCAAAAAGAAAAGGGAGGAAGAGGAGAAATCTGCCAAGCTTACTAAAATAAGTAGTTTCTTTAAAATACCTGGAGAAGCAAGTCCATCCTCTGCCTCTCACAGCACAAAAGAAGAAACTTTATCCACAGAAAATGTAAATGTAAGTCCTGGCAGCAGTGTGCAGACACCATGGCATGAGAGGGTATCAAGTCTAGATTAAGGCTGGAGCACAAGTGCAACAGAGGAACAGAGTCAGCCTTATAGAACGATGTCTAGCAGAGGAGCACGTAACAGACAGAGGCCATTACCCTATTATCATTCAAGATGGAAATCTGAAAAGATTTATTATAAGTAATGGTCCATGTAGACCTAAAGGGCCATTTCCTCGAGATGAAAAAGATTAAAGGTGTTTCTCAGCAAGTTTCTATGAGAGAGTCACTAAAACGGGCCTTAAAATACCTGTCACTTGGCGATGTTATTCACCAAAACGTAATGCAGCCTATTGTGAGCCTTGCTGGTTGTTTGGGGATCGCAAGAAACAGGGATTTGAACCAGCATGGGCAAAAGGTATCCAAAAGTGTCAAAGGTTTATACATGAAGCTAGTCAATCCCACATAGAAGCCTATGTAATGTATGACCAATGGAGACGTCACAAAACCATAGATGAGGAAAATGAAAGACAAATAAGAAGAGAGACTCCATTTTGGAGACAAGATTTACATAGAATTGTTAATGTTACATGAGCAATGGCTATGGCCAACCTTGCGGTTGGTACTGTACTAAAGGACCTTTTGCAGAGGCCCCAAGGAACAGTTAAAGATCTCAGTCCACAAATACGGAATGAACAGATAAGTCTTCTTGCAAACAAAGTGGAGCAGGAGATTGTTTCTGAAATCCAGAAATCACAGTTTTATTCTATAATTATGGATACAACCCAAGACATTGGGAAAATTGATCAATTAAGCCAAGTGTTTAGATAGTTTAGATGTTTAGATGTTTGAGAGAGATGAAAACCTTAGGACAACTGGTATTAAAATAGAGGAAGCATTTCTAGGTTTCCAATGTGTTGAAGATCAATCAGAGGCTGGCCTTGAAAAAACTATTATAGAATGCATAGAAAAGAAAGTTTTGGATTTATCAAAATGCCGGGGCCAGGGCTATGATGGAGCCGCCACCATGAGTGGCATTTACACAGGTGTTCAGACTTGCATTCTCAAGATTGTGAGATACAATGTGCT
Source organism: Bufo gargarizans (assembly GCF_014858855.1). Classification (NCBI taxonomy): domain Eukaryota; kingdom Metazoa; phylum Chordata; class Amphibia; order Anura; family Bufonidae; genus Bufo; species Bufo gargarizans. The sequence goes on along the minus strand of NC_058084.1, from coordinate 477,956,577 downwards.
GCCCATAACCTCAATTTAGTTTTGCAGGATGCATTTTCAAATATAACTGAAACTTCAATTTTTTTGGACACCGTTCAGTCTTTGTATACTTTCTTTGGTGAAAGTGTAAAGAGATGGGCATTTTTAGCATCCTTTAACGCTCTGAATTCTCCCTAACTTTAAAACAGCTTTGCCCAACAAGATGGGCCTCTCGTTATGACTACGGTTTAGGTGTTCAGATATTTTACAGGCTTTGTCGAAAAATCATTATAATTTCCACCAAGCCAAAAGAGAGAGATGAAGCTAGCGCATTGAAGGCAAGACTGGAATCCTTCAATTTTATTTTAATAATTGTCCTGCAAGCCAACATTTTTGAAAATATTTGTTCAGTTTCTAAAATGCTGCAGTCAAAAGACATAGATCTCTCTAATGCAACCAAACTACTACACAAAGCTGCTCAAGTTCTCAGCAGCTTCCGAAATTATTATGAAGAGGTAAAAAGGACAGCAGTTTCTCTAGCGGACAAATGGGCAGTATTCAAGCGAAATTTGAAAAAAAAAGAGTGAGGAAAGTGAAGCGACACTTTGATAAGCTCTGTTTGGATGAAAGGCTACGGTGTTTGGATATTGCCATAAGTCAGCTACAAGATCGGTTTATTGGCATGAATACTGTTCTACAAAGATTCAAAATCCTTCAGCCTGCAACACTTTCAATAGAATCAGATGATGCAGTCTTTAAAGAAGCAACAACATTGCAAGACGTCTACCAGGATGATTTAGCTAATGATTGTCCTGGCCAGCTGTTAAGTTTTCGGTCTGCACTTCTAGAAGATATCCAAAAATCTTCATCTGTTAGAGATCTAGCCATACTTCTGATGGTTGACAACTCTGTATTATTATCTTCCACTCTACCGGATGTCTGCATAGCTCTTCTTCTCTTTCTTACACTACTAGTTACAGTAGCATCAGCAGAGAGATAATTTTCAAAGTTGAAATTAATCAAAAATGATCTCAGGAGCACAATGTCTCAACAGAGACTAAGTCATCTAGCCCTACTAAGTGTTGAAAATGAGTGGGCCAAGAAACTTGATATTCAGAGCATGATTGACAAAGTTTTCTGAGGCAAAAGCTCGGAGATAAACATTTTAGTAGGATTGTGAGTATAAAGTTTCCCAGTTCAGATTTACCAGTTTTCTTTTGGTTTGGAAGTTTTCAGTTTCAACCAGTTAAATGGTTCATACGAACTCGTTTTCGGTTCTTGTTGAATTCCACATTACGTTACATGGTTCTGGTTCATTAATCTGTTGCATGGTTCAGCGTGATACATTTGTACAGCATCTGCTTCGCTCGAATCCACAGGATAAAACCCTGAACATGGAGGTGTATTTCACAGAGAGGACTACAGTAAGAATATTTCTATATAGCATTTATAAAACACTCTCATAGATACACATATATGGTTAATTGGTTCTGTGAGTCGTGAAAGCCATGGCAGATGCTTACAAAGTTTGGATTGTCTAATATATATATATCTAATCCAGTATTAATTGTACCTCTTCTTTTCATAGGATGACCATTCAATCAACTTTACTTGCTCAGTTTCCCTGTTTTGGAGTTCATTATCAATGATTGATAGATCATGGCAACAACACTGTTCACCTCTTTCAAGTTACCAGTAAGTATAACTTTCTTTGATTGAACAAAATACCTTATGAATATTGATCCACATGCTAATAATTCTCCTACATTTTGCAGGTGAATTTGGTTTCCAGTTAATGGTTGTTTTCTGAAGATTAAGAATCTAGAAGATCACAGACTGCTATCGATTGAATTTACAGATTTATTGACGGCAAGTTTTTGGTTTGGTGTTTACTTTAGTACATTATATGATTGCACTGAACATTTATTTGAGGAAATCTGGTCAGCACAAGGGGTGGTCTTAGAGAGAGGTTTTGTATATCATACACTTTAAAATACTATTACCAATCCTAACTACAAACATTTCTCCTGCTCTTAGGTCTGCCACTGTGCGTAACCGGGCCACTACATTTTATTATCTCATTCAGATTTTGTATTTTCAATAAAAAATAAAATACTTTACTACTTTTAAATGGCATCCGTATTATTATTATTATTATTATTATTATTATGCACTTATTGGATTAAAATGTATTTTCTCTGTGAGATTTTGTCCCAGAAGGTCTGAAAGATTATGTACACATTAGTGATCTGACCGCCTCTTTTGGTTTCACTTTGTGTGTTGCTGGTATGTCCACACCTCCTGTTCAGGTGTGGATCATGTGACCTTTACCTCGCCATATTTAGTCTGACTTTTCCCATCACTCCTTGCTTGGGATAGCTTCATTTGGTCTTGGAAGAGCTGGAGTGTGGTTCGTGTTGAAGTCCTGTTCATCCTTCATCCTCTGAAGTTAAGTGTTCCGCTTGTCGTGTTTTGTATCCTCCCCCCCCCCCCCGGTTGTTTACTAAGCCTCAGTGAGACGCTTGTTCCTTCACCAGGGAAGGAACAGGTGGTCTCTGCCCTGTCATTATCTTTAGGGCATCTGAGGGTCACCAGGGTTTTCTAGGTTCCCGTGTATGGGTATCTCTACCATCGAGAGGTGCCCATACGGATAGGAGTTAGGGCCAGGAGCAGGGTTTTATAGGTGGTGACCCTTTTTCCTTCCCTAGCGGTGAGGCCTAGTATCTTTCCCCTTCCTTCTTGATTGTCTTTTGGTGTTCTCCTCTACTACATCCGTGACAGATTTTAGTTCTACCATTGGGCATGGTGGGCATGCAGGGGTCTGGTGGTGTTATGAAACGGTATTGAGGGTAGTGGGGGCCCAAACTGAACTCTTGCACCAGGGCCCATGTGCCTATAGCTACGCCCCTGGCCACATGTTTATCTCTGACTGTCTAATGAGCGCACTGTCCAGTCACTAAAGGGTTAGCTCAGGGATATCTACAGTAAAGGGACTTCACTGGTCTGGGACAGTGAACGGGTTGACGGTAATATCCCTGGTGGTCTAGTGATATCAAGGTTGTTAATATCAATAGGCCAAGCAGTGTCGGAGTGCCCCCTGTAACACTAATCAGCTATAACTGAACAACCACACGTTTATCTGATTGGTCAGAGCACCTAATGAGCGCTCTGCCCAGTCATTAAAGGGGTAGCTCAGGGGTGTCTGCAGTCAACAGAAATATATTTAATATACAACCAGGTCCATCAATATTGGGACATCAACACAATTCTAACATATTTGATTCTATACACCACCACAATGGATTTGAAATGAAACGAACAAGATGTGCTTTAACTGCAGACTGTCAGCTTTAATTTGAGGGTATTTACATCCAAATCAGGTGAACGGTGCAGGAATTACAACAGTTTGCATATGTGCCTCCCACTTGTTAAGGGACCAAAAGTAATGGGACAGAATAATAATCATAAATTAAACTTTCACTTTTTAATCCTTGGTTGCAAATCCTTTGCAGTCAATTAGGGCCTGAAGTCTGGAACGCATAGACATCACCAGACGCTGGGTTTCATCCCTGGTGATGCTCTGCCGGGCCTCTACTCTTCAGTTCCTGCTTGTTCTTGGGGCATTTTCCCTTCAGTTTTGTCTTCAGCAAGTGAAATGCTTGCTCAATCGGATTCAGGTCCGGTGATTGACTTGGCCATTGCATAACATTCCACTTCTTTCCCTTAAAAAACTGTTTGGTTGCTTTTGCAGTATGCTTTGGGTCATTGTCCATCTGCACTGTGAAGCGCCGTCCAATGAGTTCTGAAGCATTTGGCTGAATATGAGCAGATAATATTGCCTGAAACACTTCAGAATTCATCCTGCTGCTTTTGTCAGCAGTCACATCACCAATAAATACAAGAGAACCAGTTCCATTATCAGCCATACATGCCCACGCCATGACACTACCACCACCATGCTTCACTGATGAGGTGGTATGCTTAGGATCATGAGCAGTTCCTTTCCTTCTCCATACTCTTCTCTTCCCATCACTCTGGTACAAGTTGATCTTGGTCTCATCTGTCCATAGGATGTTGTTCCAGAACTGTGAAGGCTTTTTTAGATGTCGTTTGGCAAACTCTAATCTGGCTTTCCTGTTTTTCAGGCTCATCAATGGTTTACATCTTGTGGTGAACCCTCTGTATTCACTCTGGTAAAGTCTTCTCTTGATTGTTGATTTTGACACACATACACCTACCTCCTGGAGAGTGTTCTTGATCTGGCCAACTGTTGTGAAGGGTGTTTTCTTCACCAGGGAAAGAATTCTTCGGTCACCCACCACAGTTTTTTTCCGTGGTCTTGGTCAGTTGTTTTGGCCACGCCTAATGTTGTTTTGGCCACGCCAAACTATCTCTCTGATGGGTTTGTTTTGTTTTTTCAGACTAATGATGGCTTCACTGATAGTGACAGCTCTTTGGATCTCATCTTGAGAGTTGACAGCAACAGATTCCAAATGCAAATAGCAGACTGGAAATGGACTCTGGACCTTTTATCTGCTCATTGTAATGGGGATAATGAGGGAATAACACACACCTGGCCATGGAACAGCCGAGAAGCCAATTGTCCCATTACTTTTGGTCCCTTAACAAGTGGGAGGCACATATGCAAACTGTTGTAATTTCTACACCGTTCACCTGATTTGGATGTAAATACCCTCAAATTAAAGCTGACAGTCTACAGGTAAAGCACATCTTGTTAGTTTCATTTCAGATCCATTGTGGTGGTGTATAGAGCCAAAAAATGTTACAACTGTGTAGATGTCCCAATATTTATAGACCTGACTATATATCCTTCTTTCCTCCACACATGACTACTTTTGGGTGTTCGCATCCATTACTCCATCGATTTATTGACCCTTAAAAAGCCATTATGTGCTTATTTACATCTTCAGTCGGAGCGTCACGTGTCAGCACTATTACCATGGATAAAATCTCTTGTGTTAGCGTGACGGGTTAAATACTGTTGCATTGTATTCCTGATGTGATTGTTATCTAACATAGCTTTGTTTCGAGTCCATTTCATATTTGCTGCCATGAAACAAAAAGCTAGGAGTTATCAGTCTGTACGAGGGAGGTGTTATAAAGTGCGGAGGAATAATAATACCGCTGCGTGCCTTTCACAGGGTGCCTTCTGTAAAGGGTAACCATTGTCGCTCTATATCTGCAGCACAATAGCTTTTCCACAGAGATGCATAATGAAGAAAGATACAATTGTGTCCTAAAATAAATTAATTTCTTTCCCGGGAGGGTTCCGCCGATGGCAACAAAGTTATAATGGCTTTATGTCATTATCGGCGATAAAAAGGACGAGGTGGTGAATTACTAATGGCTGACAGTTTGGATATAGAGACGGCATGAGACTGGGAGGAACAATTAAGAACTTATTCAAAAGCCCCAAAAAACATTGGCAACATCAAGATAGGTGCGAGGCTACCAGGGCCATAAACATGGGGGATGCAGTGGTTGCAGTTGCACCTGGACCTTATACTATGGGCTCTATACTATATAAGAGGGAACCAATATTATACATGGCACATGAGAGTTGGGGAGGACCTATTACAGATTTTGCATTGGGGCCAGGGAAGCTCATGGTATGCTACAATGACTCACTCCATGGTAACATTACGACGATTAGAAATTAGAAATGGCCATAGAGGTTTGATTAGTCAGGAACCAATAGATCAAAGTGGCGAGAGATGACATATGTGTTGCCAACTCTCCTCTTTTTTCTCTGCCTATTGATATAAGTCTAATAAGGGAGAAAAAAAAATTCAAAAATCTGCGGCAATTATCTATAATTGTATGGGAACTTTGGTTAGTAGAAACCAGTGTCAGGCAGCTGCTGCCAAAGCCAATAAGATAATAGGTTGCATCAGAAGGGGCATAGATGCCCGTGATAAGAACATAGTCCTATCACTTTACACATCGCTGGTCAGACCACACATGGAGGACTGTGTACAGTTCTGGGCTCCTGTGAACAAGGCAGACATAGCAGAGCTGGAGAAGGTCCAGAGGAGGGCAACTAAAGTAATAACTGGAATGGGGCAACTACAGTACCCTGAAAAATTATCAAAATTAGGGTTATTCACTTTTGAAAAAAGACGACTGAGGGGAGATCTAATTACTATGTATAAATATATCAGGGGTCAGTACAGAGATCTCTCCCATCATCTATTTATCCCCAGGACTGTGACGAGGGGACATCCTCTGCGTCTGGAGGAAAGAAGGTTTGTACACAAACATAGAAGAGGATTCTTTACGGTAAGAGCAGTGAGACTATGGAGCTCTCTGCCTGAGGAGGTGGTGATGGTGAGTACAATAAAGGAATTCAAGAGGGGCCTGGATGTATTTCTGGAGTGTAATAATATTACAGGCTATAGCTACTAGAGAGGGGTCGTTGATCCAGGGAGTTATTCTAATTGCCTGATTAGAGTCGGGAAGGAATTGACACATGCACAAAACATTAAGGGTCACTATAGGCCACCCTATACCACTCGTCCATTCCTACACCTGGGTACCAACACCATTTCTTTAGGGGACTCCATCCCGTTGTTGCTTTACTGCAACTGGTATCACAAAACACTTATCTCATCTTAAAGGGAACCCTTGCAGACCGCGCCTCTGTAGCACATGGAAGAGTAAGGCAGACGTCCAATGTTGTGCAAATATTTGGGGACAATTTTCTTGAATTCAATTGCACCAGAATGTAAAAAAAATAAACATTCAATTGGGGTAGCCTACAAGACAAAACTAAATCTCAGGATAGAGAATTCCAAAAAGGAGTCATTTTGCAATGGGTGCAAAGGGTCACCTGGTGATGAAAGGGTTAAAAGCGATTCACCTTGGGCCCCGTGTTTTTCAATTTAATCAAGAAAACTAAATGCTTTTCCTAAATCACATTATCTTGTAGCGTGCGTCTATCAAACTCTGCAAAATACCAACTACTACTAGAGGCAAGGGCGCACAATAGGCAACAATGGAGGTGCTGCTTTATTATACAGGGATGCATTTATTATGCGCGCTCTTTGTTTGGATGTTCTTTGTATTGAGCATCCTTGTGATATCCGAGCAATGTGCCGTCATTCTATACGTGCGGGCCCCCACAGGGTGTTTTCCATCCCTCCGAGGTTATGACAACTGCCGTTCCGAATCAAACATAAATGTATTATTAGATTCAATAAGATGCAAAGTCAGGACAATGTTTGCCAAGTTTCCTTCCCAGCCTGTATGATTCATTGATGTCCTTCTTCTCTGGGGCCCTACAATTATTTACTCTACAGTAAGACCAAAAATGCTGGATAAAATGAGGCAAGGTTAGGCCAGGGCCACTGTAACCATAGGGCAAATGGTGCACATGTGCTGGGCTCCCCTGGCACCAAGTTCCCTGGTGGTAACACTTTTTACAGCTGTCCAAGCTCCTCTGAATGTGAACAGAGTTGAAAATTTGGAGCAAAGGAGCATCACTTACTCTGGATTGCACAATGAAGGCAATAGAGAGTGGGGGACCAAGCAGGAGGCAGCAGCAGCAGTGCAGAGTAGGGGACCGAGCAGGAGGCAGCAGCAGCGGCGCAGAGTGAGGGACCAAGCAGGAGGCAGCAGCAGTGCAGAGTGGGGGACCGAGCAGGAGGCAGCAGCAGTGCAGGGTGAGGGACCAAGCAGGAGGCAGCAGCAGTGCAGAGTGAGGGACCAAGCAGGAGGCAGCAGCAGTGCAGAGTGGGGGACTGAGCAGGAGGCAGTAGCAGTGCAGAGTGAGGGACCAAGCAGGAGGCAGCAGCAGTGCAGAGTGAGGGACCGAGCAGGAGGCAGCAGCAGTGCAGAGTGAGGGACCAAGCAGGAGGCAGCAGCAGTGCAGAGTGAGGGACCAAGCAGGAGGCAGCAGCAGTGCAGAGTGAGGGACCAAGCAGGAGGCAGCAGCAGTGCAGAGTGAGGGACCAAGCAGGAGGCAGCAGCAGTGCAGAGTGGGGGACCAAGCAGGAGGCAGCAGCAGTGCAGAGTGGGGGACTGAGCAGGAGGCAGTAGCAGTATCTAATATTACTGTAGGGGAAAGCTTGGGATCTAGTGATCACCAGTCAGTGTGGTTTACTATAAGTACAATGACTGAGTCACACCACACAAAAACAAAAGTTTTAGATTTTAGAAAAACTGACTTTTCTAAAATTAGATTAGTGGTATACGAGTCCCTATCAGATTGGAACAGTTTCATTGGAGTCCAGGAGAAATAGGACTACCTAAAAGTGGCACTATTGAAGGCAACAGATGCATTAGGCTTGTCCGTAAAAGCAAAAAAAGGAAGAGACCACTGTGGTACTCAGCAGAAGTGCCCAAAATCTTTAAAAACTAAAAGATAGCATTTACTAATTATAAAAATAAAAAAAAACGAGGATGACAGGCAAATTTCTAAGATTAGGCAGAGAGAGGCCAAGCAAGTTATAAGAGCTTCTAAAGCACAGGCAGAAGAGAAATTAGCTCAGTCAGTGAAAAAAGGCGATAAGGCATTCTTCAGATACATAAATGAAAAAAGGAAACTAAAACAAGGAATTACCGAATTAAAACAATAGAAGGAAGGTATATGGAAGAAGATAAAGAACTAGCTGACTGCCTCAATGAATACTTCTGTTCAGTTTTTACAAAGGAAAATGAAGGAAAAGGACCTCAGTTAGGAAAGAAGACTAATGAATCTTTTGATGCATGTGTCTTTACAGAGGAAGAGGTTCTAAGTCAGATGTCTAAAATTAATACAAATAAGTCACAGGGGCCTGATGGGATACACCCAAAGCTATTAAAAGAGCTTAGCAGTGAACTAGCAAAACCATTAACAGATTTATTTAACCAATCACTGGTAACAGGAGTCGTCCCAGAAGATTGGAAATTAGCAAATGTTGTGCCCATTCACAAGAAAGGAAGTAGGGAGGAATCGGGCAACTATAGGCCAGTACGCCTGACATCAATAGTGAGGAAATTAATGGAAACCATACTTAAAGGGAACCTGGCACCGGGATTTTGGCTATAGAGCTGAGGACATGGGTTGCTAGATGGCCGCTAGCACATCCGCAATACCCAGTCCCCATAGCTCTGTGTGCTTTTATTAAGTAAAAAAAAAGATTTGATACATATGCAAATTAACCTGAGATGAGTCCTGTCCCTGAGATGAGTCACGTACAGGACTCATCTCAGGTTAATTTGCATACAGTACAGACCAAAAGTTTGGACACACCATCTCATTCAAAGAGTTTTCTTTATTTTCATGACTATGAAAATTGTAGATTCACACTGAAGGCATCAAAACTATGAATTAACACATGTGGAATTATATACATAACAAAAAAGTGTGAAACAACTGAAAATATGTCATATTCTAGATTCTTCAAAGTTGCCACCTTTTGCTTTGATTACTGCTTTGCACACTCTTGGCATTCTCTTGATGAGCTTTAAGAGGTAGTCACCTATAATGGTTTTCACTTCACAGGTGTGCCCTGTCAGGTTTAATAAGTGGGATTTCTTGCCTTATAAATGGGGTTGGGACCATCAGTTGTGTTGTGGAGAAGTCAGGTGGATACACAGCTGATAGTCCTACTGAATAGGCTGTTAGAATTTGTATTATGTCAAGAAAAAAGCAGCTAAGTAAATAAAAACGAGTGGCCATCATTACTTTAAGAAATGAAGGTCAGTCAGTCCGAAAAATTGGGAAAACTTTGAAAGTGTCCCCAAGTGCAGTCACAAAAACCATCAAGCGCTGCAAAGAAACTGGCTAAAAATGCGGACCGCACCAGGAAAGGAAGACCAAGAGTCACCTCTGCTGCGGAGGATAAGTTCATCTGAGTCACCGGCCTCAGAAATCGCAGGTTAACAGCAGCTCAGATTAGAGACCAGGTCAATGCCACACAGAGTTCTAGCAGCAGACACATCTCCAGAACAACTGTTAAGAGGAGACTGTGTGAATCAGGCCTTCATGGTAGAATATCTGCTAGGAAACCACTGCTAAGCACAGGCAACAAGCAGAAGAGACTTGTTTGGGCTAAAGAACACAAGGAATGGACATTAGACCAGTGGAAATCTGTGCTTTGGTCTGATGAGTCCAAATTTGAGATCTTTGGTTCCAACCACCGTGTCTTTGTGCGACGCAGAAAAGGTGAACGGATGGACTCTATATGCCTGGTTCCCACCGTGAAGCATGGAGGAGGAGGTGTGATGGTGTGGGGGTGCTTTGCTGGTGTGTCATGGAACCATGAACCAGACGTACAACAAGAGATAAGTGGAAATAAGAAGGCTTTATTGAAAATCAAGCTGTAAGCAAAAGTCCAAACGGATGGCTAAACCGAAGCAGGGTCTTGCGTAGACAGAGGTCAGGAACCAGAAGGGTAGTCAGACGAAGCCTGGATCAGGAACCAGCAGGGTAGTCAGACGAAGCCAGGATCAGGAACCAACGGGGTAGTCAGACGAGGCCAGGATCAGGAACCAGAAGCAGCAGCAGTCTTAGAAGCATGTGAACACAGGAGGACCAAGCAAGGAACTGAAGCCACAGACCTCCTATATATATGAGCTAGGCATCCAGCTCCTCCCAGTGGGAAGGAGAAGCCGCAGGGTGGGAGGCTACAAGAAACCCAGAAACCTAGATGGCCGCCAGCACATGTCAAACGAAGGAGAACAGTAAGAAGGTAAGACCATGACAGTACCTCCCCCTCAAGGGCCCCTCCTCTGCGGAGTAAGGAACGGTTTCTGAGGGAAGCGTGCGTGGAAGACTCGGAGCAAAGCAGGAGCATGGACATCTGCGGAGGGAACCCAGGAACGCTCCTCTGGACCATAACCACGCCAATGGACCAAAAACTGCAACCGACCGCGGACCAGGCGTGAGTCCAGGATATTGCTCACCTCATATTCCTCACGATTGCCCACTTGGACCGGACGGGGCCGAGGAACCGAGGAAGTGAAACGATTACACACCAATGGCTTCAACAGGGAGACATGAAACACGTTGGAGATCCGCATGCCAGGAGGAAGCGCAAGGGCATAGGCTACCGGGTTTACCCTGCGAAGCACTCGGAAGGGACCAACAAAGCGAGGCGCCAGCTTGGGAGTGGGCACTCGAAGGTTGAGGTTGCGGGTGGACAACCATACACGGTCTCCGACCTGGTAGGAAGGAGCAGGCGCTCGTCTGCGATCAGCCTGGAGTCTCTGGCGCTGCGCAGAGACCTCAAGGGACCTCTGGATCTGTACCCAAGAAGCACGTAGGACGGAAAGGTGATCCTCCACAGCCGGAATATCCTGGGGAGAGAATACCTCCGGTAACACGGCAGGTTGGAACCCATAATTGGCCATGAAGGGAGACGTCCCAGAGGAAGAGTTCACCGCCGTGTTCCTGGCAAACTCAGCCCAAGGCAGGAGGTCAACCCAATTGTCTTGGTGATCGGAGACATAGCAACGAAGGAATTGCTCCAAGGCCTGATTGGATCGTTCTGCGGCCCCATTGGACTGAGGGTGGTAGGCCGAGGAGAAAGAGAGATGAATCCCCAACTGGGAGCAAAAGGCGCGCCAGAACCTGGACACAAACTGACTCCCCCGATCCGACACAATCTCCTTGGGCAAACCGTGCAACCGGAAGACCTCCCTGGCGAAAATCGTGGCCAACTCTTGTGCAGAGGGTAACTTCCTGAGAGGAACACAGTGGCACATTTTGGAAAACCGATCCACAATCATGAGAATGACCGTATGGCCTCGGGATGCAGGGAGGTCCACAATGAAATCCATCCCCAGGTGTGACCATGGGCGCTCCCCGGTGGCTATGGGTTGCAAAAGGCCCAACGGAAGGTGCCGAGGGGACTTACTCTGGGCACAAACGGAGCATGCCGCTACATATGCGGCGATGTCGGAACGTAGAGAAGGCCACCAGAACAGACGTGAAACAGCCCAGGACAGCTGATTCTTTCCAGGATGCCCCGCAGCCTTGGAGTTATGGTAGGTTCGCAACAACCGAGTGCGCAACTCCTCAGGCACAAAACACCTGCCGTTGGGTCTCCCAGAGGGAGCACCAGATTGAGCCGCCAAAATCTGCTCACCCAGGGGAGAGGTCAGGCTGGTGCGAATGGCGGCCAGGATCTGATTCGGAGGTATGACCGAAGTCGGAATCGACTCCTCCCCGGACAGCTCGGAGTACTACCGTGATAAGGCATCCGCTCTGATGTTCTTGGAACCGGGTAGGTAGGAGACCACGTAATTAAAACGTGACAAGAACAGAGCCCATCTGGCCTGACGTGGTGTCAATCTCTTGGCCTCAGAAAGGTAGGTCAGATTCTTGTGGTCCGTCAGGATGAGAACCGGAACCACCGAACCCTCGAGCAAGTGCCTCCATTCTTTAAGGGCCTGCACGATGGCCAATAACTCCCTGTCACCAATCTGATAGTTGCACTCCGCGGAAGACAGTTTCCGGGAGTAAAACCCACAAGGAAGCAGAGGACCCTCTGGTGTTCTACGCTGAGACAGAAGGGCGCCTACTCCCGTCTCAGACGCGTCCACCTCGAGGACAAAGGGCAACCCAGGGTTGGGATGCGACAGAATCGGAGCCGACACAAAGGCGGACATTAGAGCCTCAAAAGCTCGGATGGCCTCGAGCGGCCAGACCTGGAAATTACTGCCCTTCCTGGTCAGATCCGTGAGAGGCTTGGCTAGCATAGAAAAGTCCCTGATGAACTTCCGATAATAATTGGCGTAGCCCAAAAAGCGCTGCAGGGCACGGAGACCACTGGGCTGGGGCCACTGTAAGACAGCCGAAACCTTCTCAGGATCCATGGAGAACCCCTCAGCGGAAATGATGTAACCTAAGAAGGTTACCTGGGATCGGTGAAATTCGCATTTCTCAAGCTTACCGAACAGCCTGTTCTCTCGTAACCGTTGCAACACTCGTCTGACATCCATAATGTGGGCCTCCATGGATTCAGAATATACCAAGATGTCATCCAAATAGACCACCACACACTGCTGCAACAGGTCACGGAAAACATTGTTGATGAATTCCTGGAAGACTGCGGGCGCATTGCACAACCCAAAGGGCATAACCAAGGATTCATAATGACCGGTCCTGGTGTTAAACGCGGTCTTCCACTCATCGCCCGCCTTGATCCTTACCAGGTTATATGCCGCCCTCAGGTCGAGTTTGGTAAAGACCGTGGCCCCTTTGAGGCGATCGAACAGCTCGGAAATCAAGGGTATCGGGTAAGCGTTCTTGATCGTGATGCGATTGAGACCCCTGTAATCGATGCAAGGCCTCAACTCACCGCCCTTCTTTTTCACAAAGAAAAATCCAGCCCCTGCCGGGGACGAGGATTTGCAAATGTGTCCGCGTGAAAGCGCCTCCCTCACGTACTCCTCCATGGCCTCATTCTCCGCTACCGACAGTGGATAGACTTTGCCACGAGGAGGAACGGCACCAGATTGTAACTCTATGGCACAATCGTATGGGCGGTGCGGAGGTAGGGCAACCGCGCGCACCTTATCGAATACATCCCGGTACTCTTCGTATTCAGGAGGCAACAGAGAGTCCGAGGAAGTACACAGCAACTTGACAGGCCCATGGATGCAACTAGCCCCACACTGCGGTGACCACGAGAGGATCTCGGCCGATCTCCAATCGAAAGTCGGATTATGCTTCTGGAGCCAGGGGTACCCCAAGACCACCGAGTAGTGTGGAGACGAAATCACCTGGAGACAGACCGACTCTCTGTGAACGGCACCAATGGCTATCCCCACTGGAAGGGTCTCATGAGTCACGTGTGGCGGCAGAAGGGGTCTGCCGTCTATCGCCTCAAGAGCCAGTGGGGAACCTCGAGGCTGCAGAGGAATGGAATTGGCGGCAGCGAACACACTATCAATGAACAAACCACCAGCACCAGAGTCCACCAACGCCTGGGTCGTCACCGAGCCCCCGACCCAGGAGAGGACAACAGTGATCAGTGGTTTGTCAACACGGGAAACCGGGGACGAGGAGACTCCACCCAAGATCTGCCCCCGACAGGATCTCAGGTGCGAGCGTTTCCCGGACGGTTCGGACATGCCAACCGAAAATGCCCACCGAGACCACAGTACATGCATCGGCCCTCGCGTCTCCGGAGTACCCTCTCCCCCTCGGACAGGCGAGCAAACCCCAGCTGCATGGGTTCACCCAGTGGCGTAGCTACAGGGGTCGCAGCGGTCGCAATTGCGACCGGGCCCCTGAGCCAGGGGGGCCCACGGCCCCCCACCGCCTCCTATTCAAAATGTTATCTAATAGTGCCGGCAGCAGTGCGCACGGCGCAGCGCAGGCTGTAGTAGGCAGGCACTAGGCAGCTCACGTGTGTCAGAGGGGGCGGACGTGGAAGCAGACATGTGAGGTCTGAGTAACTGGGAGCCGGAGGCGTGGTTTCCGCGCATCTCCGGCCTCCAGTCAGATACTGTCAGAAGAAGCAACAGGCGGCAGCGGCAGTGACTGTGCGGACGTGCGGCGCGAGGTGAGTTTTGACTAGCCTCGGCCCTCGGCTCTACTTCAGGCCACGCATTGGTGTGTGTGGAGTTTTCTTGTTGGAGTTTGCATCTGCAGGGTCGACATGGTGGCACCTGCCTGGCACCTTATTTTAGGGAGGGGCCGGGGTCCATGCTGTTTGCAGTTCATTTTACCAGATACAATTCAAAGATGGACCCCATACCTGCTGCTCACAATCCACAGTCCATACTGACAGTCCCTGGATCCACAGTCCATACAGACATTGCCGGTCCCCAAATCCACAGTCCATATTGCTGTACCCTTTATCCATGGACCAGCTGTACATTACTAGTCCCCATATCCACAGTCCGTGCTGACACTACCTGTCCCCGTAGCCGCAGTCCCCATTACTGACACTACCTGTCCCCGTAGCCGCAGTCCCTATTACTGACACTACCTGTCCCCGTAGCCGCAGTCCCTATTACTGACACTACTTGTCCCCGTAGCCGCAGTCCCTATTACTGACACTACCTGTCCCCGTAGCCACAGTCCCTATTACTGACACTACCTGTCCCCGTAGCCACAGTCCCTATTACTGACACTACCTGTCCCCGTAGCCATAGTCCCTATTACTGACACTACCTGTCCCCGTAGCTATAGGGGGTGCAGAGGTAGCAGTCGTACAGGGCCCAGGAGCCTGAGGGACCCAAAGACCCTTGTGGTGCATAAGACACTGGCATTATAGAAAGTGCATGCAGGTCAATTTACACCTCTGGCTGGAGGAAAGGGGTTAGGTCAAGAATTTGGCATGAGGGTGTGCCCTTTCAATGTTTTCCTCAGGCAGCAGGAAGGCTACGTGCTCCCCTGCCCCTTGTCAACAAGCACTGAGGGAAGGGGGGCCCAAGCTGAACTCTTGCACCAGGGCCCATGAGCTTTTAGCTACGCCCCTGGGTTCACCCCCAGACAAGTCATCCCCAGGAGGCGTGGGAGGAGAGGGAGGCACGGGTGGGACAGCAAACGTAGGCGCCAATCTGTTAGAAGACCTCCGCAGGCTCTCCTTAAAGGAAGGTCTCTTCCTGAGTCTGGTGTCAATCAAAATCAGGAAAGAAATAAGAGACTCGAGCTCCACTGGTAGGTCCTTAGCTGCAACCTCATCCTTCAAGGCATCCGAGAGACCATGAGAGAAAGCAGCGACCAGAGCCTCATTATTCCAGCCCACCTCTGCTGCCAGGGTACGAAACTCAATGGCGTATTCAGCTACGGATCGTGAACCCTGTCTGATGGACATAAGGAGCTTCGCAGCAGAGGCAGCACGAGCCGGCACATCGAATACCTTCCGAAGAGAAGCAACAAAACCGGAAAACTCGGCAACCACCGGATTGTTGTTCTCCCATAAAGGGCTGGCCCAGGCCAAGGCCTTGTCCGAGAGCAGCGAGATCAAGAAGCCCACCTTTGATCTCTCAGTAGGAAAGGCATGTGGCAGCAACTCGAAATAAATGCCCACCTGGTTAAGGAAACCTCGGCACTGAGTTGGCTCTCCCCCAAAGCGCTGTGGAAGGGGGGCAGAACCGGTCATACCCCGAGACACCGCAGGCGCAGCAACAGGTGTCAGGGTAGACTCTGGCGCAAAAACCGGAGCGGCAGTAGGAGCGGGCCCAGGAGCGACAACCGACCCATCGGCAACGGAAGCAAAATGAGCCGTGCGTTCAAGCAGGGTTTGCAACGCCACAGCGAACCGACCCAACAGGTGATCCTGCTGATCAAGTCTGGCAACCAGCGTAGGTAGCGAGGATGGCCCTGTACCCTCAGAATTCATGGCTTGGTCCTAATGTCATGGAACCATGAACCAGACGTACAACAAGAGATAAGTGGAAATAAGAAGGCTTTATTGAAAATCAAGCTGTAAGCAAAAGTCCAAACGGATGGCTAAACCGAAGCAGGGTCTTGCGTAGACAGAGGTCAGGAACCAGAAGGGTAGTCAGACGAAGCCTGGATCAGGAACCAGCAGGGTAGTCAGACGAAGCCAGGATCAGTAACCAACGGGGTAATCAGATGAGGCCAGGATCAGGAACCAGAAGCAGCAGCAGTCTTAGAAGCATGTGAACACAGGAGGACCAAGCAAGGAACTGAAGCCACAGACCTCCTATATATATGAGCTAGGCATCCAGCTCCTCCCAGTGGGAAGGAGAAGCCGCAGGGTGGGAGGCTACAAGAAACCCAGAAACCAAGATGGCCGCCAGCACATGTCAAACGAAGGAGAACAGTAAGAAGGTAAGACCATGACATGGTGACACTGTTGGGGATTTATTCAAAATTGAAGGCATACTGAACCAGCATGGCTACCACAGCATCTTGCAGCGACATGCTATTCCATCCGGTTTGCGTTTAGTTGGACCATTGGATCATTTATATTTCAACAGGACAATGACCCCAAACACACCTCCAGGCTGTGTAAGGGCTATTTGACCATGAAGGAGAGTGATGGGGTGCTGCGCCAGATGACCTGGGCTCCACAGTCACCGGACCTGAACCCAATCGAGATGGTTTGGGGTGAGCTGGACCGCAGAGTGAAGGCAAAAGGGCTAACAAGTACTACGCATCTCTGGGAACTCCTTCAAGACTGTTGGAAGACCATTTCAGGTGACTACCTCTTGAAGCTCATCAAGAGAATGCCAAGAGTGTGCAAAGCAGTAATCAAAGCAAAAGGTGGCTACTTTGAAGAATCTAAGTGTGAATCTACAATTTTCATAGTCATGAAAATAAAGAAAACTCTTTGAATGAGAAGGTGTGTCCAAACTTTTGGTCTGTACTGTATGTATCAAATCTTTTTTTTACACAATAAAAGCACACAGAGCTATGGGGACTGGGTATTGCGGATGTGCTAGCAGCCATCTAGCAACCCATGTCCTCAGCTCTATACACAAAATCCCGGTGACAGGTTCCCTTTAAGGAGAGGATTGTGGAACATCTAAAATCCCATGGATTGAAAGATGAAAAACAGCATGGGTTTACTTCAGGGAGATCATGTCAAACTAATCTTATTGATTTTTTTGATTGGGTGACTAAAACAATAGATGGCGGAGGTGCAGTAGACATCGCTTATCTAGACTTTAGTAAGGCTTTTGATACTGTCCCACATAAAAGGCTTATCAATAAATTACAGTCTTTGTGCGTGGACTCTAATATTGTTGAATGGATTAGGCAGTGGCTGAGGGACAGACAACAGAGGGTTGTAGTCAATGGAGTATATTTATTCAGACTATGGTCTTGTTACCAGTGGGGTACCTCAGGGATCTGTTCTGGGACCCATATTATTTAAAGGATAACTGTCGTATTTTTATTTATTTTTTTGGAGTATTGGATTGTGGTGATTAATATAAATATTTCAACTTTTCACTGTGTATTCAATTACCCCTTAATTCCACATTTTTGCAAGGTCAGATTACTGACAGCCAGGGACTGTAAGTAAATGATTAAAGCCAGGTCCTCCCCAGCAGCTGATAACGGTGCCTGGGCTGTGTGCACTTCTCCCTGTCCCTGCGCTTGGCAGATGCTCCCTCATTCAGCAGAGCTGGAGAATGCAGAGCGGAAGCAGCGCAGACCAGGGAAGGGAGATCTGCCGTCTGCTCAGTGTATAAATAAAAGCAACATGTGGTAAGAGGACCCCTTTGTGCTGCAGGAGATTAACCCTTTAGGGGGGGGGCTGTGGTTACTGACACTTTTGGGGGGCTATTGTTACTGGCTAGTGAGAGCAGGCGGGATTAGCCTCAGGGTGAGGGCAGTGGCGGCCATCTTAACTGAATAGTGAGATTGCAGTTTTATGCAGACTGGTTGCTAAGGGCTGAATCTTATTAACCCCTTAAGGACCGGGCTCATTTTCACCTTAAGGACCAGGCCATTTTTTGCAAATCTGACCAGTGTCACTTTAAGTGGTGATAACTTTAAAACGCTTTGACTTATCCAGGCCATTCTGAGATTGTTTTTTCGTCACATATTGTACTTCATGATACTAGTAAAAAAAAGTCAAAAAAATTAATTTTTTTGCATAATAAAATACCTAATTTACCAAAAATTTGGAAAAATTAGCAAATTTCAAAGTTTCAGTTTCTCTACTTCTGTAATACATAGTAATACCCCAAAAAATTGTGATGACTTAACATTCCCCATATGTCTACTTCATGTTTGAATTATTTTGGGAATGATATTTTATTTTTTGGGGATGTTACAAGGCTTAGAAGTTTAGAAGCAAATCTTGAAATTTTTCAGAAATTTACAAAAACCCAATTTTTAGGGACCACTACAGCTCTGAAGTCACTTTGCGAGGCTTACATAATAGAAACCGCCCAAAAATTACCCCATTCTATAAACTACACCCCTCAAGGTATTCAAAACTGATTTTACAAACTCCGTTAACCCTTTAGGTGTTGCACAAGAGTTATTGGCAAATGGGGATGAAATTTGAGAATTTCATTTTTTTGCCTAATTTTCCATTTTAACCCATTTTTTCCACTAACAAAGCAAGGGTTAACAGCCAAACAAGACTGTATCTTTATTGCCCTGACTCTGCTGTTTACAGAAACACCCCATATGTGGCCATAAACTACTGTACGGCCACACAGCGGGGCGTAGAGTGAAAGGTGCGCCGTATGGTTTTTGGAAGCCAGATTTTGCTGGACAGTTTTTTTGACACCATGTCCCATTTGAAGCCCCCTGATGCACCCCTAGAGTAGAAACTCCATAAAAGTGACCCCATCTAAGAAACTACACCCCTCAAGGTATTCAAAACTGATTTTACAAACTCCGTTAACCCTTTAGGTGTTGCACAAGAGTTATTGGCAAATGGGGATGAAATTTGAGAATTTCATTTTTTTGCCTAATTTTCCATTTTAACCCATTTTTTCCACTAACAAAGCAAGGGTTAACAGCCAAACAAGACTGTATCTTTATTGCCCTGACTCTACTGTTTACAGAAACACCCCATATGTGGCCATAAACTACTGTACGGCCACACAGCGGGGCGTAGAGTGAAAGGTGCGCCGTATGGTTTTTGGAAGCCAGATTGTGCTGGACAGTTTTTTTGACACCATGTCCCATTTGAAGCCCCCCTGATGCACCCCTAGAGTAGAAACTCCATAAAAGTGACCCCATCTAAGAAACTACACCCCTCAAGGTATTCAAAACTGATTTTACAAACTTTGTTAACCCTTTAGGTGTTGCACAAGATTCAATGGAAAATAGAGATATAATTTCAAAATTTCACTTTTTTGGCAGATTTTCCATTTTAATATTTTTTTTCCAGTAACAAAGCAAGGGTTAACAGCCAAACAAAACTCATTATTTATGGCCCTGATTCTGTAGTTTACAGAAACACCCCATATGTGGTCGTAAACTACTGTACGGGCACACGGCAGGGCGCAGAAGGAAAGGAATGCCATACGGTTTTTGGAAGGCAGATTTTGCTGGACTGGTTTTTTAACACCATGTCCCATTTGGAGCCCCCCTGATGCCCCCCTAGAGTAGAAACTCCATAAAAGTGACCCCATCTAAGAAACTACACCCCTCAAGGTATTCAAAACTGATTTTACAAACTTTGTTAACCCTTTAGGTGTTGCACAAGATTCAATGGAAAATAGAGATACAATTTCAAAATTTCACTTTTTTGGCAGATTTTCCATTTTAATATTTTTTTTCCTGTAACAAAGCAAGGGTTAACAGCCAAACAAAACTCATTATTTATGGCCCTGATTCTGTAGTTTACAGAAACACCTCATATGTGGTCCTAAACTTGTGGCAAGGTAACAAGAAATAGCTTTTTTGGCATGTTTTTTTTTTTTGTTATTTACAACATTCATCTGACAGGTTAGATCACGTGGTAATTTTATAGAGCAGGTTGTCACGGACGCGGCGATACCTAATATGTATACAATTTTTTTTATTTATGTAAGTTTTATACAATAACTTCATTTTGAAAACCAAAAAATTGTTTAGTGTCTCCATAGTCTAAGAGCCATAGTTTTTTCAGTTTTTGGGTGATTATCTTGAGTAGGGTCTAATTTTTTGCGGGGTGAGATGACAGTTTGATTGGCACTATTTTGGGGTGCATATGACTTTTTGATCGCTTGCTATTACACTTTTTGTGACGTAAGATGGCAAAAAATTGCTTTTTTTACACCGTTTTTTTTTTTTTTTTTTTTACGGTGGTCACCTGAGGGGTTAGGTCATGTGATATTTATATAGAGCCGGTCGATACGGACGCGGCGATACCTAATATGTATACTTTATTTTTATTTATGTACATTTTACACAATGATTTTATTTTTGAAACCAAAAAAAATCATGTTTTAGTGTTTCCATAGTCTAAGAGCCATAGTTTTTTCAGTTTTTGGGCGATTATCTTGAGTAGGGTCTCATTTTTTGCGGGATGAGATGACGGTTTGATTGGTACTATTTTGGCGTACATGCGACTTTTTTGATCACTTTTATTACCTTTTTTGGGAAGTAAGGTGGGCAAAATTTCAATTTTCTCATAGTTTTTATTTTTTTATTTTTATGGCGTTCACTGTGCGGGGAAAGTAACATGACCATTTTATAGATCAGGTCGTTACGGACGCGGCGATACCTAATATGTGTAGTGTATTTTATTTTTTTAATTTTTATTCAGTGATAAATGTTTTTTTTTTTTATCTTAACTTTTTTCACTTTTTATTTGATTTTTTTGACCCAGACCCACTTGGTTCTTGAAGATCCAGTGGGTCTGATGTCTGTAAAATACAGAACAGAACCTATATAGGTTTCTGCACTGTATTTTACTTACACTGAACAGGTCTATGCTTTCAGCACAGATCTGTTCAGCACCATGGACAGCAGGACGCCTGATCAGGCGTCCTGTTGCCATGGGAACCTTCCCCGTCTGCTCAGTTATGGTCAGAACTTCGCAGACGGGGAACGGTAAGGACGGGGTTCTGGGGGGGCTGTCTGGGGGCTCTCTCCTTCTCCCATCGGGGGGCTGCAAAGGCACAGCAGCCCCCCGATCGGAGAGGGAGGGAGCTCCCTCTTACTGTTAACCTTTTCCATACAGCGGTCCGTACGGACCGCTCTATGGAAAGGGTTAAACGGCTGACATCGCATCAACGATGTCAGCCGTTTATACCAGGGTGCCAGCAATGTGCTGGCACCCTGGTATACCCACTGTACACCAACGATTATGCAATGGGAGGCGGGCGGGGGATCGCGATCCCGCCTGCCGCACCGCCCGCCTCCCGCAACGCCCCCACTGCATGCGACACCCCCCCTGCACCACCCGCCGCCATCAAATCGTGCAGGGGTGCAGGGGGGGGTTAACAATATTGATTTCGGGCACTCTGAAGTTTCTGATCCCCGCGGTCAGGGACCGCGGGGATCAGAAACGGCAAAAAGCGCAGCAAACCGCAGGTCTGAATTGACCTGCGGTTTTCTGCGATCGCCGATACGGGGGGGTCAAATGACCCCCCCTGCGTTGTTACGGGATGCCGGCTGAATGATTTCAGCCGAAATCCCGTTCCGATTAACCCCAGCGGCGCCGGAATTAAGATTTTAAGTTAGGACGTACCGGTACGCCCTTGGTCCTTAAGGACTCGGGAAATAGGGCGTACCGGTACGCCCTATGTCCTTAAGGGGTTAAATATGTGGTAAGTCAGTCTAATAGTAACTGATTCTGGAATATCATGTTATTAGTAACTACATATAGGAAAATTGAAATTAGGGTCTAAATGTGACAGTTATCCTTTAAAGGACCTTAACATGTATAGCTTGGAAGAAAGAAGAGACAGAGGGGAGATGATAGAAACTTCTAAATACATAAAGGGAATCAACAAGGTAAAAGAGGAGAGAATATTTAAAAGAAGAAAAACTGCTACAAGAGGACATAGTTTTAAATTAGAGGGGCAAAGGTTTAAAAGTAACATCAGGAAGTATTACTTTACTGAGAGAGTAGTGGATGCATGGAATAGCCTTCCTGCAGAAGTGGTAGCTGCAAATACAGTGGAGGAGTTTAAGCATGCATGGGATAGGCATAAGGCTATCCTTCATATAAGATAGGGCCAGGGGCTATCCATAGTATTCAGTATATTGGGCAGACTAGATGGGCCAAATGGTTCTTATCTGCCGACACATTCTATGTTTCTATGTAAATACTGTATACTGTATATGCCATGCTTCCCTTTCCGTTTGTGATCCAAGAAAACGGATCACATACAGAAACGGAACGGAAGCAGAATGGAAACACTACTAAATAAAAAAAAACAATGAAAACGGATCAGTTTAAAACGGACCGCAAAACCATACGGTTTTGGACATCTACTTAAAGTAGATGTCCAGTATTTTAGAGGAACTTTGATTTAAATCAGTTTGTTTGCCAATCGTCTATCCAGTTAATTTATTATCCAACCTATTTTTAACCTAATCCAATAAAAATATATTTAAATACATTAAAAAAAATACTTTAAAAATGACTTAAAATATCAAACTAAATCATAACATTAAATATAAAACATAAAAAATATAGTATTGGTAAGGCCTCATGCACACGACAGTTGTTTTTTGCATCCGCAAAGTGTGCGTCCGTCCAAAAAAACGGATGCGGCATCCGTTTTTTTTGGGAGGATCCGTATTTTTCCACATATCCTTTGTAATAAATGCCTATCCTTGTCCGCAAATGTGAAAAAAGTAGGACATGCACTATTTTTTTATTTTTTTTTGCTGAAGGGAAACACGGACAACGGAAGCGGAACACAAACGGATGAACTATCAGCATTTTTTTTCTTGACCCATCCTATCCGCAAAAAAAAAAAAACGGAACGGAGGTCGTGTGCATGAGGCCTAAAACTGTGAATATTCTCCTCTATTTGCTCCTGACAGATTTTGTAATTTACTATTCTGTGGAGGAATCCGCCCCGACCTGCTCGGCAGAAGAAAGCACTTACCGCACTAATAGACGCTTCTGTTAAGTGGTTTGTGTTTTGTTCACTTTGATGTTTTAGCTCTTTGTCTTTGTAATGTAGTAAATGTTAGCACAGAGTATATCTGCTGCTGTTATTCATTTTACAAATTCATCATCTTCATTTAGATTGTGTAAATGCAGCATGAACAATCTCTCTCAGGTAATTATCAGAAGTTCTCCACAGGTTCACAAAGCCACGCTAATTGGACTTGTGTGGGGGAAACAAAGCTCTGTTTATCGCAGAAATGCAGCCAAATTTACTAAGATGAAAAGTAATTTAAAGGAAAACTCCACCATTGCAGTTATTCATTAGGGAGCGTTCAGACTACAGCGAAGGGACAAGGTGGGGCCTGCTAGAGTTTTAGCTAAAACAGACGTGTTATGGCAGGTACCGTTATACAGGCATTAAAGGGGTTGTCCGGGCTTATGCTATTGATGACTTATCCTCAGGATAGGTCATCAATATCAGATCGGTGGGGGTCCGACACCCGGCACTCCCGCTGATCAGCTGTACGTGTCGTCTCCCTTCTCTCTTCCTGTCCACTGCTACTGTCTATAGCAAAGATCATAGATAGCAGCAGCGGACAGGAAGAGAGAAGAGTGACGGCACGTGCACACTGTACGCGCCATCTCTTCATACAGCGGGAGTGCCGGGTGTCGGACCCCACTGATCTGGTATTGATGACTGGGGATAAGTCATCAATAGTATAAACCCGGACAACCCCTTTAATATGGCAGATACTGTATGTTGGCACTAATATGCCAGGTATTGTTATATTAGCGGTTCAGTACTCTTACAGAGAGCGGCTGAAGGAC
The DNA here is from genome assembly GCF_014858855.1 of Bufo gargarizans. Classification (NCBI taxonomy): domain Eukaryota; kingdom Metazoa; phylum Chordata; class Amphibia; order Anura; family Bufonidae; genus Bufo; species Bufo gargarizans. The sequence continues at coordinate 477,932,338 of NC_058084.1, read as the reverse complement.
AGACAACAGAGGGTTGTAGTCAATGGAGTATATTCAGACCAAGGTCTTGTTACCAGTGGGGTACCTCAGGGATCTGTTCTGGGACCCATATTGTTTAATATCTTTATCAGCAAAATTGCAGAAGGCCTCGATGGTAAGATGTGTCTTTTTGCTGATGACACAAAGATTTGTAACAGGGTTGATGTTCCTGGAGGGATACACCAAATGGAAAAGGATTTAGGAAAACTAGAGGAATGGTCAAAAATCTGGCAACTAAAATTTTATGTTGATAAGTGCAAGATAATGCACCTGGGACGTAAAAACCCAAGAGCAGAATATAAAATCAGTGATACAGTCCTAACCTCAGTATCTGAAGAAAAGGATTTAGGGATCATTATTTCAGAAGACTTAAAGGTAGTCAGACAATGTCATAGAGCAGCAGGAAATGCTAGCAGAATGCTTGGGTGTATAGGGAGAGGCATTACCAGTAGAAAGAGGGAGGCGCTCATGCCGCTCTACAGAGCACTAGTGAGGCCTCATTTGGAGTATTGTGCTCAGTACTGGAGACCATATCTCCAGAAGGATATTGATACTTTGGAGAGAGTTCAGAGAAGAGCTACTAAACTGGTACATGGATTGCAGGATAAAACTTACCAGGAAAGATTAAAGGACCTTAACATGTATAGCTTGGAAGAAAGACGAGACAGAGGGGATATGATAGAAACTGCTAAATACATAAAGGGAATCAACAAGGTAAAAGAGGAGAGAATATTTAAAAGAAGAAAAACTGCTACAAGAGGATATACCGTATTTTTCGCCCCATAAGACGCACTTTCCCCCCCCCAAAAAATGGGGGGGAAATGCCCCTGCGTCTTATGGGGCGAATGCTGACAATTTAACATCGCTGGATGCGATGTAGAGCGAGCGGGGACTCGGGGAGGGACTGATAGGAGGAGCTGGGGGCCGGAAATAGCGGCGGGGCGGTGCAATCAATGTACTATAGCCCCGCCGCTCCGGTATACTAATATTAAATGTCTTATTCAATTAAAATGTATTACATATGCCCCCTCACTCCTAAATTCCTAATAGTACCTTACATCCTATTCCTAATAGGTTCTGTATAATGCCGGCAGGCCGGGCGGGCGGCAGCGTAACTCCTTGATGTCACGTGCCTGCGCCGCCTACTTTATGAATGAAGCAGGCGGCGCAGGCAAGTGACGTCAGTGAGTGACGCGCCGGCCGGCCGCCCGGCCTGCCGCAATTGTACAGAACCTAGGAATAGGATGTAAGGTACTATTAGGAATTTAGGAGTGAGGGGGCATATGTAATACATTTTAATTGAATAAGACATTTCATATTTGTATACTGGGGGGGCGGCAGCGGGGGCGGGGGCGGTGGTGGGGCTGATCCGTGGATGGCACAGTTAAGGGGGGGGGTCTGTGGATGCCACTGTTATGGGCTGGGGGGCTGTGGATGGCACTGTTATGGGGTGGGGGGTCTGTGGATGGCACATATATAACAGTGCCAGCCACAGATCCCCCCTGTAACAGTGCCATCCACAGATCCCCCCTGTAACAGTGCCATCCACAGATCCCCCCTGTAACAGTGTCCGTCATCCACAGATCCCCCCCGTAACAGTGTCCGTCATCCACAGATCCCCCCATAACAGTGTCTGTCATCCACAGATCCCCCCCATAACAGTGTCCGTCATCCACAGATCCCCCCCATAACAGTGTCCGTCATCCACAGATCCCCCCATAACAGTGTCCGTCATCCACAGATCCCCCCATAACAGTGTCCGTCATCCACAGATCCCCCCATTACAGTGTCCTTCACAGATCCCCAGTAATAGTGCCACCCACAGACCACCATTAGTTCCAAACCCACCAAAAGCACACCTTTTGGTTAAAATATTTTTTTTCTTATTTTCCTCCCCAAAAACCTAGGTGCGTCTTATGGGCCGGTGCGTCTTATAGGACGAAAAATACGGTAGTTTTAAATTAGAGGGGCAAAGGTTTAAAAGTAATATCAGGAAGTATTACTTTACTGAGAGAGTAGTGGATGCATGGAACAGCCTTCCTGCAGAAGTGGTAGCTGCAAATACAGTGAATGAGTTTAAAGGGGTATTCCCATCTTAATGATCACTGTTAAATCTGTTAATGATTTAACAGTGATTATTTTTCTAAATATATTTAATTAACTAATTCCCACCCCTTAGAAGAAAATAAACATATACTTACCTGACTGTTGTCTTCCGTCTCCCCCGGTTAAGGCCACCGCTCTTCTCAGGAATCGCGGTGGCCGCGCTTGCGCAGACGACTTCTTCTCTTCTCCTGGCCGGCCGCGCGCAGTCCCGAAAGCGCACGCCGAGGCCGCGCATGCGCTATGGTGATTTCTTCCTGGCCAGTATAGTATACTGGCCAGGAAGAAGTCACCAGGGCGCATGCGCGGCGGCGTGCGCGTTCAGTCCAGCGAGCGGCCCGGCTGGGAGAAGACTTCAATTAAGATGGAGCCCGTCCCCTGCCGAAACCAGGAAGTGGACAGCGCGCCGGGAGCAGGTAAGTATGAAACTGCGTTATGAGAATACCCCTTTAAGCATGCATGGGATAGGCATACGACCATCGTTCAGATAAGATAGGGCCAGGGACTATTCATAGTATTCAGTATATTGGGCAGACTAGATGGGCCACATGGTTCTTATCTGCCGACACATTCTATGTTTCTATGCTATGTTGGCAGTCATATGTTAGGTACTGTTTTGTTGGCACTAACAGGGAAGGTACAGTTATGTTACCACTAATATGTCAGATACTGTTATGTTGGCACTGATATGGCAGGTACTATTGCATTGGCACTAATAAGGCAGTTACCGTTATGTTGGCACTAACATGGAAGGTACTGTTATCTTGGCGCTGATATGGAAGGTACTATTTTATCAGCACTAACATGGAAGGTACTGTTATCTTGGCGCTGATATGGAAGGTACTATTTTATCAGCACTAATATGGAAGATACTGTTATGTTGGCACTGATATGGCTGATACTGTTATGCTTAAAAAAGAAAAAAGTAGCAGCACTTACGAATCGATAGCAAAAAGTCTCTATGGTGGTGGTGCCCGCAGTGTTGGATACCAGTCTGTAGCATTCGCAAATCATCCAGAATAAATCAAAACTAAAACTGCTGCACTCACCGGTCTTCAATTCATGCTGGTTTATTCACCAAAAATTGTGACGTTTCGACCTGTCAGTTTTTGTCAAGCAAACAATTGTGTGTGTATACACGAATACATATACCATCCTAAAGGGTCACATCGACATTATGCAAATTTACCACATGATCACCATACAAATGGTCACATGCTCAATGCGATCACATGTCTGCAAGTTTATATTATGTACATTTATAATTATGTCCAGAGGAGCATCATATAAGTTTAGATTATGTATATTCAATTACCACTGATGAATTAGGAAATGGAATCACACTGAGGGTTAATATCATGTGCACTCTGTATCACCTGATGTATAGGCTAAAGGGTAATGATTGATCATGGATTTGCATAGTGATCATGTGACTGATTTGCATGATGATCATGTGGCCATCGATCATGTAACCAGTTTGCATAGCGGTTTTGTGACCTATTTGCATAATGATCATGTGACCTTTGGTCATGTGATCGCATTGAGCATGTGACCATTTGCATGGTGATCATGTGGTTAATTTGCATAATCTCCTCTTGTATCTAGGCTAGAGGCCGTATCTCCTCTTGTATCCAGGCTAGAGGCCGTATCTCCTCTTGTATCCAGGCTAGAGGCTGTATCTCCTCTTGTATCCAGGCTAGAGGCTGTATCTCCTCTTGTATCCAGGCTAGAGGCCGTATCACCTCTTGTAGCCAGGCTAGAGGCTGTATCTCATCTTGTATCCAGACTAGAGGCCGTATGTCCTCTTGTAGCCAGGCTAGAGGCTGTATCTCCTCTTGTATCCAGACTAGAGGCCGTATCTCCTCTTGTAGCCAGGCTAGAGGCTGTATCTCATCTTGTATCCAGACTAGAGGCCGTATCTCCTCTTGTAGCCAGGCTAGAGGCCATATCTCATCTTGTATCCAGGCTAGAGGCCGTATCTCCTCTTGTATCCAGGCTAGAGGCTGTATCTCCTCTTGTATCCAGGCTAGAGGCTGTATCTCATCTTGTATCCAGACTAGAGGCCGTATCTCCTCTTGTAGCCAGGCTAGAGGCCGTATCTCCTCTTGTAGCCAGGCTAGAGGCTGTATCTCCTCTTGTAGCCAGGCTAGAGGCCGTATCTCCTCTTGTAGCCAGGCTAGAGGCCGTATCTCCTCTTGTATCCAGGCTAGAGGCTGTATCTCCTCTTGTATCCAGACTAGAGGCCGTATCTCCTCTTGTAGCCAGGCTAGAGGCTGTATCTCATCTTGTATCGAGACTAGAGGTGGCCCAACAGGAAGAGGGAGATTTATCAAAACTGGTGCAAAGGAAAACTGGCTTAGTTGCCCATAAAACGAATCCGATTAATCCTTTTATTTTCCAAAGAGGCTCTGAAAAATTAAAGGTGGAATGTGATTGGTTGCTGTTTCTAGAAGAAAAGGTCATCAAAGTGCAGCAGACCGGACTGCAGGGGCAACACGTGAGACTACAGTGGGCCGATGGGGGTAGTAGTAGTCTGTACTCACGGTTAACAGAGCCTCCCTGGGCCGTTGTGCAGTGATGAGGAAGACAGCACTAAATCCTCCGGGGCACTCTCTATTGCAGGGAACACCAGCCAGATGGAAGTTGAGGTGCCCTTGATGGTAATTGGTACGATTAGGGTGCTTTGGTGGCTGGGCCCCTGTGTTCGTGACGCCAGCACCGTTAGGTGCAAAAGTTGGTGGGTAAAAAGATGAGGAGTCGGTTGTAGTAAAACAGTTGAACTTTTACTAAATGACTTGTCTCCAGGTAGTCAGTACAGTTCATGTATACGGCAAGGCAATAATCCAAGTATTGGTTCAGCTGTATTCCTTCTAACAGGCTTAGTCATTGAAAGTTGAGGAGTTTTCCTTTACTCTAGACCTAACTATACGTTGTCTATACTCTAGCACTCAGGTACTGGATATAACAACTCTTACTGGTCAGTAGCAATCCACAGGGCGGTCTCCCTAATGGCAGGCATCAGTACTCTGCTCCATTCTTTGTGCAGGATGCTAAGTGATAAATTACGGTCCCCTGCGTCCATAGAGGCATGTGGTAAAGGATAATTTTGCGCACTTATCATCCGTCTGTGTCCAGGTACTTTTAGGTTCCTCCCGGTCACTGGTGCTTGTAAAAGTCCATTGGCTAATTTAGCTCTAATCTCCACTAGACTTTCTCTATATCCAGACGTAGACTCACTGGCCTGTGCTATGCTGCTGGAATCTTGTACTTGTTCTTAGTACTCCCTTGGCCTGGCCAGAGTCAAGGGGCTAACATGGCAGCTACATGGTGGACTAGGTCTGTACTCCTCCTCTCTACATCTACGCTGGTCTCCTCTCAGATACACACTGACTATCTACTTCCTCTCTGATCTGTCTAAGTAATGCCAGCCCCACCTAGGGGTGGATGAATGTAATGACACCCCAACCAGCCTGTTAATAGGAATTACAGATAAATACAGAAAGACCTTTGATAAGCATACAAAAGTTTAAAGTGCCCACGACCATCACTGAGTGGGACACTGCAAAAGGTGAGCCTTTCACCTTAGTCCTAGCCTGGGCCTATACATATGCCTGGGTTGTATGATAAGTGGCTCTATATGTCAGTACTCCTTTATAGAATGTTATATGTTCTCAAACCCATCAGAAGCAGCAATAATAAAAAATAAAATCTGTTTTCCCAAAACGCAAATATACGTGAGGAACAAAACAATTAGAAAAAATGATTGCAAAAAGAACAGAATAGTCGTCAATTTTACAGGTGTCTGCGTATTAAATTCGTACATTTGCTACTTTGTTTCTCTTAATTACAAACTCTACGATTCTCAGTCTGCGCGCATGTGATTTATACCGCCCATCAGCCCCGGGAAATGACTCCATACACATTTTATTTTATCAGGATTTAATAAAAGACTGCATACAAAAGCCATAAAATATTCAAATTGATACAAATTTACAATAAAAAACAACTTGATTTGTTTCGATGCTAAGAAGAAACGCAACAATATTCTTCAGCCAATTAAATAAATTGTAGGGAGTGATGAAAAGTGACGACAGTGGTGGAACATAATGAATCCCGCGACATTCCCAGTAACATAAAATGTAACCGTTGTAGATGTAGTAAATAACGTGATATAGATAGATACAGGGATATTACAGAAATGGACAGTTTAAATCACGGGCACTAGGGGAATGGCCCTCGGGGGCCAACTGTGCTTAAAGGGCATCTGTCAGCAGATTTGCACCTATGACCCTGGCTGACCTGTGCGCTTGGCAGCTGATGGCATCTGTTTTGGTCCTATGTTCATATGTGTCCGCATTTCTGAGAAAAATTATGTTTTAATCTATGCAAATGAGCATCTAGGAGCAACGGGGGCGTTACCATTACTCCTAGAGGCTCTGCTCTGTCTGAAACTGACACGCCCTCTGCACTTTGATTGACAGGGCCAGGCTTTATGATGTTTTCTCTGCCTGGTCCTGTCAATCAAAGTGGAGAGGGTACAGCAGGTGTAACGACAACATCCCCGTTGGCAGTGTACAATCCTGTACGTGTCGATGGAAATACATACGATATACACTCTAAATGGGGCACATTCTAAATGCCAGAGTATCTACTGAAACGTATGAATGAAAGCTGAAAACTAGGTGACTAACCTGGTCTTAGTAATTCAAAAAGGTGAGCATTTTTTTTTCACTCAAATATATACACATACAGATGTATTAGGGTACTTTCACACTAGCGTTAGAGGAATCCGGCAGGCAGTTCCGTTGCCGGAAATGCCTGCCGGATCCGGAAATCCGTGTGCAAACGCATACCATTTGTTTCCTGATCTGGATGTCGATCTGTTTGACAAATGCATTGAAATACCCGATCCATCTCTCCAGTGTCATCTGGAAAAACGGATCCGGTATTTACTTTTTCAAATTTTTAAGCATCTGCGCATGCGCAGACTAGAAAATCAGATCCGTTTTTCCAGAAAACTTGGTACCAGATCCGTCATTAATACATTTCAATATAAATTAATGCCGGATCCGCCATTCTGGCAAGTGTTCCGGAATTTTGGCCGGAGAAAATACTGCAGCATGCTGCGGTATTTTCTCCTCCCAAATACCGTAAAAGTGACTGAACTGAAGACATTCTGATGCATACTGAACGGAATGCTTTCCATTCAGAATGCATTAGGACAAAACTGAAGCGTTTTTTTTTTCTGGTATTGAGCTCCTGGGATGGAACTCAATACCGAAAAACTTTAACGCTAGTGTGAAGACAAGGACTAGGGAAAAATGGTCGATTGAGACGAGATATCGTCCTACTCTTCCTACAATAATGTGTGGACTCTAACGTACATCAGCATTTTTTGGGCACTATATAGTGCTAACATTTGGTCCTTGTGTGGTGCTGCAATGGGTTGGCTGTATGATACAATTATGTATGAACTATAAGGCAGAATTCAGAGGGCAATGTAAGGTAACCATTTATGTAATTTGTTGATTCTATTTCCTACTGTACATGTGGTGTATAGTGTATATCAGCAGTATTAGGGCACTGTATGGTAGTAGTATATGAGCACTGTATGATACTGTTAATTAGCACTTTACGCCCGCCGGTGTACAGTGGTACTTATTAGGCATAGTGAGTAACAATACTGCACATACAACATCCACACTGATTGGCGCCATACAGTACAGACCAAAAGTTTGGACACACCTTCTCATTCAAAGAGTTTTCTTTATTTTCATGACTATGAAAATTGTAGATTCACACTGAAGGCATAGTCATGAAAATAAAGAAAACTCTTTGAATGAGAAGGTGCGTCCAAACTTTTGGTCTGTACTGTATGTGATACAAACGTGTGAACGATCATGACAGCTGGGTTACAATTTTTTCCTCTAATTTTTTAATTAACTCAAATTTGAGTCCTCAAATGTTTTCATTAACTTCTCATATGCTGCTTAAGTTGCACATTTATTGATAGATTTATCTGGACAACAGTATATACAGCTGTGTGCAGTTTTAATTGGGCACTGTATGACAGTATTATGTGAGAACAGTGGTGCTTATTAGATATTGTGAATTCATATACCCATTAAACGGAAAGCATAAATTGGACATAGGTGAATGTGCATGACAGCTGGGTGCATTAGTGAGGTGGGTCAACTGGTATAGTTATATTAAAAAAATGTTAAAGTAAAAAGTAAGTGAACCCTTTGGAATAAGCTGGGGTTCTGCATTGATTATTAAAAATATGACTAGCTCTCACTGAGGTGGTCGCACACTCTCATTTTAAATCTTCAACTGCCTTCAGCCATATATTCTGTTAGAAGCTGAGGCAGTTACAGGGAGAGAGATGCAGCAGCAAGACAAGACCCCTGAGCTGTGATAGGGAGAGAGCTACAGCAGAAAGGACATTCCCCCTAAGCTGCCAGGCTAGCAGAGCAATTGGAGCAATGAATGTGGAGATCTCTGGATCCATGTGAGGTACGGGGCTGGTTCTAGCTTTGTTAGAAAGGTATTGTCATGTACCATATGATGTCGGATTCTCATCTTTTGCAACAATCATGGCATTATCCCTTTAAGGTGAAGAGACTCGAATTGTGGGTTTCATAGGCCCCATTAAATAAAGGCACACAATGCCTGGTTACTGACAAATCTATTTTTCTCAAGAAAGATTGGTTATTGTGAACCATGTCTCGATGCAAACAAGTTTCAGAAAATGTCAGAAGGCATGTTACAGAGACACGTGAAGCTGGAAAAAGCTACAAAAGCTATAGACCTGGGTGTACATCAGTCTATGATTAGACAAATGACAATTTTGACGCTGCAATGTAGATATTTACTCAATGTCTGTGGGTTATTAGTAGAGATAAGCGAATCGAAAGTGATGAAGTGGAATTCGATCCAAATCTTAGGAAAAATTTGATTTGCACCGAATCCTCACACTTTGTTGTAACGAATTGCATTTTTGCATTTATTGGGAAAAAAAGGGCTTATTAGCTCTTTTTGGCGTGTGTTAGTGGCAAAAAAATATATATTATTTGCCGTTCAGCGGTGCAGTTATATGTTCTAAAGCCCTTTTTGGCAGGGGCGTGGCCGGCGGCGCATGGAGCAGGTCATGGAATAGTTGTGTTCCGTTGTCTTCAGCCTAACTAGCGGCACACAGCATTCCTCCGGTGGATCCGATCACCCTGACAGCTTCCCACAATACCCTAGCATGCCGGTGACATGGTGAAAACAAAGAAAAAGCCGGCATCAGCGAAACTCACCGAGTTCTACCCGGTGGTGAGCTCTCCCCAAGATGGCGGCGGTGGCAGCATGGTCTTTCTCAGCGCGCCTCCTGCAGTTTCTTCCCTCACTGGCGCTTCTCCGCATTCTGTACCGAGCGTACCCGCGTCTCTCAGTGTCTCTCCACCTCAATATGTGCAGTCCCCTGGGGGACCTGGGTGATCCACACCTATAAAACAAGGTACTGATGGGGCACTGATATCAGGGGACTGGTATGGGCGAGGTAGGACGGGGAGGTGCTTTTATGGCGCCACAGCATGTTCATCCTCTGTCCTCACATGGTCAGGAATATGGAGAAAAACCTGTCACAGAATCCCTATGGAAAGCCTTAATTGGAGACTTGAGAAAATCCCTACAAGCAGATATAAAAGAAATGTTATTGCTTTTACAAAAAGATATTGCTGAAGTGGGCCACAGGACTTCAAACCTGGAAAATAAAATGGCGGAATTCGCCAAGACCCATAATGATTTGGTTGACTCCAACAATGAGAAAGAGGAAGAGCTGGCGGTTCTAAGAGCTAAAGTCACTGGTCTTGAAGATTGTTCCCGTCGGAACAAAATTCCTTTTCGCGGCATATCTGAACCAGTCAAGCAAGAGCAGCTACAAGCTTATCTATTTGATCTTTTCACTGCTTTACTCCCAGGAATTTCTCAGAGCGAGTTGTACATAGATCGGGCACATAGGGTTCCGAAACCTAAAAGGCTTCCCCCAGATGTCCCCAGGGATGTGTTGGCCCGTATTACTTTTTACCATGTTAAAGAGCAGTTGATGGCGGCTGCTCACAATAACCCTACTTTGCCAGAGAGATTCCGGTAAGTTTCCCTATACACAGATCTCTCGGCGGCTACTTTAAACAAGAGACGGGAGTTTCAAGATGCAACGAGAATTCTTCGTTCCCATAAAATTCCATACAGATGGGGATTCCCAGCAAAGTTGCTGATCTCTCATAATGGATGGAAATGAATTGCGGCAAACGCTGAAGAAGCTGTGCATCTGATATCCAGCTGGCATCTTTTGCCCAAGTCGACATCGCCTTCTAAATTGTCGTCGCTGACCAGACTGGAAGAAGAGTGGTCGGCAGTTCCTGAGAGACGCATTCCAGATACCTGAGTTTCCATGCACTGGTGATATCCTTTTCTACTCTATTAAGTCTCATTTAGGCTTGAACGGCCGTGGACTAGTCTTTACCCCCTGGAGGTGACGCGTGTTTACCAGTGTCCCATTTTTGTGCTATGTTCTTTCTAAGTTGGTTGGTAGATTCATTTATGATTGTTCTGCCAGGGAAAACTGTTTATATTGTGTCTGCACTATCCTCCCTTCTAGGTTCACTGAGAGATTGTGGCCTACAGGTATGGGTTGGGCCCAGTGATGGTCAGTTTGCAGTGTTCACCAGTGAACACATGCTGGCTGCCATCTTTAGTAAGGTAGACTAACCCGTTCGGCGATGCACAGGTAAGCCCTTACCTGTGCCTGTGTTGGGAGCCGGTCTGAAATCAAATGCAGTCACCGGAAGCAGACAGTTCAGAGAATAGCCCCCGGCGGCTGTTCTTGGAACTGCCTGCTCCCGGTGACTGCATTTGATTTCAAACCGGCTCCCGGCACAGGCACAGGTAAGGGCTTACCTGTGCATCGACGGACGGGTGAGTCTACCTTACTAAAGATGGCAGCCTGCATGTGTCCGCTGACGAACTGACCATCACTGGTTGGGCCTGGTATCAGGCGCATGGGCTGTTAGCATTGTTTAACACTATATATAATGGTATTTAGAATCACATCGATCAATGCAAAAGGGCTGAATAGCCCCTTTAAGCTTTGGAAAGCTGCCCTTACTGATAAATCTGATATTGTATGTGTCCAAGAGATGCATTTCCTCACTGCTGACGCTTACAGACTAAAGCATAGGCAATTCCCACATATATTTTCAGCTACATTAGCAGATAAAGAAAAGAGGGGTTTCTATTGCTATAAAAGACTCAGTAGCATTTACTCTTTTGGAGTCGAAAATAGATGGTGGTAGGTACGTAATTTTGATTTGTGAAATCAACAATACAGTTTTTACGTTGGTAGCGTTATATGCACCTAACAAACGTCCACTCCGGTTTATGTGTAAATTGTTTCACACTGTTTCAACTCTCAAAAGAGGGTCTTTAGTGATTATCGGTGACTTCAATGCTTTAATGTGGCCTGCACTTGACTCTTCGGCATCTTCAAAGCCAGACGGTCCATCTGGGCTTTTCTCCCTTACCCACAAAGAAGGGTTTATAGATGTCTGGCGTGCAAAACATGCGGACGAACGTGATTATACCCACTTTTCTTATGCGCACAAAACATTCTATAGGATTGATTTATTCCTGATGGATACTTTACCTAAAATTATTTCCTCTGAAATTGGTTTTATTAGTTGGCCGGATCATGCCCCTGTACATATTACATTAACAGAGCGATATAACTCTACCCCCCGCACTGCCTGGAGGATAAATGAACGTAATTTACGGTACATTCTGCAAAATTTCTTCCTGGCTCTACAAACACTATAAAGAAATTTCTTGACATTAATGATATCGGGAAAATTGGAATCGCCTCAGTATGGTGTGCTCATAAGGCTTTCGTTAGAGGGCATTATTTGGGTCTAGCATCCAAGGATAGGAAGGAAAGAGAGGCGCTTAAGACTCAACTTACTAACTTTATAATCAGACTTAGCAACTTGAATAAACACGCGTATTGCCCCATTAGAGAGCAAGAACTAAAAGACTTACGACATAGACTTCATACTCTAGAATTGTATAAATATGACCTTGCTCTGAGAAGATTAAAAGCCCAATATTACGGGCATGATAACAAAGCGGGATCACTTTTGGCGTCTAGGCTGAAAATGAAACAAAATAAAGCAAAACTCCCTTACATATTAGATTCTCAAGGACGTAAACTGCTTGACCCTCAACAGATTGCTAACACATTAGCTTTGTTTTACTCCTCCTTATACAATCTAAAGTCAGATGCTCATACATTCCAACCTGTTTCAGCTGATATTGATAAATTTTTTAACTCAGTGACTCTACCCAAAGTACCAACCCCCCAATTAGATACCTTGATGTCTGAATTCACCAAAATAGAGATTGAGGCCACCATTAAGTCCCTAAAATCCAATAAATCCCCGGGCCCCGATGGGCTTTCTAATGATTATTATAAGCAATTTAGAGAAATCTTAATACCTTCCCTGAAATGTTGGAGGCGACCATTGTCACCCTCCCCAAGCCGGGGAAATCGCCAGACAAACCAGAGAATTTCCACCCGATCTCACTGCTAAATACTGACTTGAAACTGTATGCAAAAATCTTGGCTCTGAGTTTGGCAGAGATTCTTCCGGGCATAGTCCACAAAGATCAGGTGGGTTTTGTGAGGGGGAGACAATCAGTGGATGGTACCAGAAATTTTTTGGACTTGAGGCCTGTCGGACGCCTTCCCTGCTCCTATCTCTGGATGTGGAGAAGGCGTTCGACAGGGTCCATTGGAGTTACCTAGATAAGGTCTTGGAAAAATTTGGCATCTTTGGCTCAGCTAAATCGGCTTTTATGGCCCTGTACACTGTGCCTTCTGCTAAAGTATTAAAGTATTATCATCAGGGTTTATGTCTCAGTCTTTCCTGATAACTAATGGGACACGCGAGGGCTGCCCCTTGTTACTCTTGATCTTTACCCTTGTGATGGAACCTCTAGCAGCAGCCATACGAGAGGCAGCAGATATTAAAGGTGTGGTAGTAGGGGGTACAGAGCACAAGATTGGATTATTTGCAGATGACGTGATCATAGCAATGTCTGACCCCCAAATCTCATTGCCTGCTGTGATGTCAAAATTGAAGGAGTTTAGTGCAGTCTCTTATTATAAACTGAACACCAATAAATCGGTTATTTTATATATGGGAGTCAATCTGGATGTGACTGCGCATATAGCGTCCCAATATCCGTTTAAATGTGCGACAGAGAGAGGATTTCATATCTGGGAATTCAAGTGACATTCCCCACTAAAGATCTCTTTAAAAGGAATTACTGACCTCTGCTCGACACAGAGGACCTTAAAGCCTACACGTCTCTAGAAATCTCTTGGACAGGGAGGATAGCAACCATTAAAATGATGGTGCTGCCTAAAATACTGTACCTTTTTCGGTATGTGCCAATTCATACCTCTAAAAGGTACATAATGAAGCTGCAAACACTTTTACTGAGATTTGTGTGAAAAAACTCCAGACATAGAGTAGCGGCCTCTACAATATATGAACCCATGGCAAATGGGGGTTTTAGCTTTCCAAATTTGTTAGTTTATTACTATGCCACGCTCCTTGTTCAGATGCGCAACTGGTTCAACACAGCGGACCCTCCTCATTGGGTATCTATGGAATCTGAAACCATGGGGATTGGGGATCTTAAGGACCTTTTACAATGTCCTTTTATTGACCCTGTTAGTCAACAGTTCAGATTTAAACTTTCAGCAAATTTTACGTTATGATAAGAAATGGTTAGTTTGGAGATCCCTCAAATCTCCTTGGGAACCATAGAATGTATGATCCCTGATATCTCCTTTACAAACTGGATACGGAAGGGGATTTTGGCAATAGGCACAATCTGGAATGGATCGGGTTTAGTATCTTTTTCCACTATAGTAGATAAATATAACATATCCAATAGGGAATTTTTCAAATATCTCAGATTAAGATCTTTGTTAAGTTCCTTCCCCAAAAACCAGAGCTCAACCAGATCTCCCTTTGAACTATATTTTACTTTGGTGCTGCAGGACGGAGTAAGAGTCTGTCTAGGTTATACAAGTTATTATTGGAAATATACAATATAGCAAGTGTCTCCATGGTAGAAAAATGGGTATCGGATTTGAACATCTCAAAGGATTGTGTATGTTGGCAAAAAATATTCTTAGGCCCTCAGAGGTATTCTAGGTGCTCTCTTCATTTAGAAGCATCTAGAAAAGTTTTATATAGATGGTATATGACCCCAGAGCGTTTATCTATATTTTTTCCAGAAGTCTCAGCCCAATGCTGGAGATGCGAGCAACATCTAGGTACTATCTTACATGTATTTTGGGAATGTCCTAAGATTATGAAGTTTTGGAAAAAGATACATATTTCCTGACCTCTTTCGTAGAGTCGGTTATAACTGTGAAATGGAAGGTACTATGGCTTCATGCAAAGGTACCTTTGCGGTGTATTTAAAACTGTGGGAGAGATGGGGGGACAAGTTCCCTCTCCTCACTGGTAGATAACCATTATAGGAGGCTCTAGTTGTCTATTTGGTGTGGGGCTACAACATGAGATCAGGGAGCTAATTTGACTTTTGGGGGAATTCTTTCCCTCATTACTTACCTGCCCGTGTGTATTATTGCGTCACTCTACAGCCAGTCGTATTATATAGCATTGTGTCAATCATTAGCTGTTACTTAATATTTACTTAATAATTGATAATTATTAACAGTCTTCTGTTACAGTCTTCTGTATCTACTTTGTCTCTCCGAGCTGAAGGATTGGGCACAATAATGTACTTACCCCCTGGCTCAAGTTCTAACTAATTTTGTTGTCGTTGTTGATTTTATCATATGTCCTTCCTCCCTAGTTTTCTACCCTTCCCTCCCCATGCCCCCATTTCCCCTTCCTTTGGTCATTAAGTACATAACTGTAGAACTCGTTTAATGTGTGCGTAACTCTGTATTCATGAATAACATCTTATTCCCTCTATGTAGGGGAATGCACTACTGCGTTTTATACATTGACATGTTATGTATGTCTACATGTTATTTTTTTAATAAAAATATTGTGAGATAAAGCCCTTTTTTATGTGTATTAGTAGGGAAAAAAGGGGTTATTAGCCGTTGTGTGGTGAAGTGAGAAAATTACAGACTGTTTTGGGGTGTTAGACAGAGAAGTGCCAGGCCCTGCACAGGGGAGTGTCAGAGGCCTAAATGTTTCTGGCGCAGGCACAGGTCGCAGCAGAGTAAGGGGGGTGGCAGCAGGAGTCACAGCAAGAGGCCTGAGCTCCCGGTGTCATCTAGCGGTCGTGTCTTGACCAACAACCCAGCGGTTCTTGAAGGGTAGATTCAGTCATCCACTTCGTCCCAAGTGACATCAGACACCCCCAGCCAAGAGTCAGTGGGGTCCTCTGACACAACCCTTAGTTGGCATGCCCCGGGAGTAGACCCTGTGCCCTCACCTGTCCTCAACCTGCCTCTGTCCTTTTCTGTTTTCTCAGCCAAACAAGTATTGTATGCTGTGGGCTCAGCACCACTATACAGCGAGGACGAGCTACTGCCCAGCCAAGATGTGGAGGAGACACCCGCCGCTTCCTCTGCTACGCAGACAAGTAGTGATGAGGAGAGTGGTGTGGAGGCTGGTGTTGCGATCAGTGAGGCTCCTGACCCAGAGACCGTTAAGGAGGACATCAGTGACGTGCGGACAGTACTCAATGATGATGATGTAGCTGATCACACTTGGGAGCCGGGTGAATTAGGGTCTTCATCATCATCAGGAGAAGAGGGTGGCAGCTTTCCTGTGAGGCAGCGGCGGAGCCAACAAGTCGCTAGCGTGGCCAGGAGTCAGCAAGTTGGCAGCAGTGGGTGGTCTGGAGCCAAACGTGCCTGGGGTAGACAACCCGCTTCGCAGGAGCCTACCTGCCCAGAAAGTAGTGGTGCAGGTTTCACAGAAGCAGCGGTGGTAGCAGTTAGTCAGTGTGGAGTATTGGGGTAAAATCACCTACTCGGCGGTGTAGCAGTTTTTTGTTAAGCCACCGGAGGAGGTGAACATGGCCATTTGTAGAATCTGTGGGCAGAAGGTGAAGAGTGGCCAGGTGCCAATGTTGGCACCACGTCCCTGCGTCAACATAAGCAGCGTTACCATAAAGTGGCTTGGGAGAACCGTGGATCCGATGTGGTGGTCCAGCCTGCCGCAGCAACCGCTGCATCACCCAGTCGCATGCACCCGATTTCAGGCAGTCAAGGCTCCACCACCTAAGCCGAAAGAAGCAGTCTGTCCTTCCCGTCATCTGCTGGTCCTGATGCTCTGGCTCCTCCTCCTACTCCTCGTCAGTCATTCCATCAGCAATCGATTACAGAAGAGATTGACAAGAGACAACAGTATGCGTGCACTCAGCTGAATGTGCTCCTAGCCAAGTTGCTGGTGCTGCAGCCCCTCCCTTTCCAAGTGGTGGACTCTGCACCTTTCAGAGAACTGATGGCTTGTGCCGAGGCGAGGTGGAGAGTCCAAAGCAGTAATTTCTTTGACAAAAAGGCAGTACCAGCCCTGCACACATATGTAGAACAGAAGGTGGGCCAGACCTTGAGCCTGTCGGTGTTTGCCAAAGTGCTGTAACTACGGTCAGGGACAATACATGTCCTTTACGGCCCACTGGGTGAATGTGGTTCCTGCACAGCCACACCAGCAACTTCGCCAGGTGACGCCGCTTCCTCCACCACGTTCTCATGCCATTGATCCTGCGACAATGTCCGCCTCTGCCTCCTTATCCTCCACTGTGTCCTCAGTCTCCACTGCAGGGACAATTCACAGTGCCCCTCCAGCATACCACATGTGTAGGGCACGGTGTTGTCACGCTGTTCTGCATCGGAGTCACACAGGGGAGGAACTGCTCTGTGTCCTTCATCAATAAATTAAATCCTGGCTTCCTCCATGACAACTCAAAATCGGAACCATGGTGACTGACAACGGGAAGCACCCTGCATGGCACACGTGTTCAATCTGGTTGTCAGGTGGTTCCTGAAGTCTTCCACCCATCTGCAAGACATCCTAAAAATGGCCAGGAAACTTTACATGCACTTCAGCCACTCGTACATTGCAAAGCATACCCTCCTTGAGCTGCAGCGGCAGAACAGCATCCCCCAACATAGGCTGATATGCGACGTTTCCACTCGTTGGAATGCCACCCTCCATATGTTGGACCGACTATACGAACAGAGAAAGACCATAAACGATTTCTTGATGATCCAAGCAGACAGGGGTACTCCCCTGTGTAACTTCGATGTCAGCCAGTGGCAGCTCATGCGTGACATCTGCCGTTTGCTCAGGCCCTTTGAGGAGGCCACGTTATTTGTCAGTCGCCAGGACTACGGGATGAACAGCGTCATTCCACTGCTTCATGTCCTGGACAGGCTCGGACTGGCCCACAGGGGTACAGGGGAATCCCCCGGTGGGCCCCTGAGCAAGGTGGACCCCTAGTCTCCCACCCCCTGCACAAGTGGCACATAACACATTAGATTTAGTACACTACATACATATATTCGATGTACAGCACCTCAACCAGCTTATGTTCATATAAAAAACTTGTTAGATTATTTATTATATTTGAATGTATCCGTACGGTGGGCCCCCAAAATAAATTTTACTGGTGGTTCCTAGGTACCCCAGTCCGACACTGGTCCTGGAACAGATGCTGGTAAATCTAGCTGGTCAGGGGACTGTAGACGTGGTGTCTTGATCTCATGGCCACATGAGCCCTGTGGGGGCTGAACTGGAAAAGGAGGACATTGGAGCACAAGCAATGTGTAGCGAAATGGGTGATTTTTCTACAGAGGTGACAGGAGGAGCGGGAGCAGCCAGAGAAGCTACAGGGTGATGAGGAAGACGAGGCAGATGACCCAGACACACCGTGGCAGTATGCAGTGGAGATGAAGGTGTAACACCCCAGAGTGGTGTTACCACTTCTAAACCTTGCTACTGTCTTTATTGGTCTAACCTTATGTCATCTTATGGATTTATTCCAGGTTCTCCACACTGTGCATTCCTATTTTGTTATGTGACTGTTATGTTCACCTGTAATGTGCCTGGTTCACCAGCAGGTGGCAGCAAATATGGCAGAGTTCCATTCTAACCCCCGCTGGGGACAAGTGGGCGAGTCCTACTTCCTGCAGGAAGGGTGGGGACAGGTTAGAGTCAGTCTAGCTTACCCCCTGCTAGGGGGAGGTGTGCAGGGCACGTCTCTGCTGGACGTACCCAAGCCAGCCAGAGCACCCTAAGCTCTGCTGGCCATAAAGGCCAAAGCTTAAAGCCTCAGAAGCCAGAAGCATAGTTCCCTGGCATAACTTAAGAGTCAGACTACAAACCGGATTCCAAAAAAGTTGGGACACTAAACAAATTGTGAATAAAAACTGAATGCAATGATCTGGAGATGGCAAATGTCAATATTTTATTTGTAATAGAATGTAGATGACGGATCAAACGTTTAATCCGAGTAAATGTATCATTTTAAAGGAAAAATACGTTGATTCAAATTTTCACGCTGTCAACAAATCCCAATAAGTTGGGACAAGTAGCAATAAGAGGCTGGAAAAAGTAAATTTGAGCATAACGAAGAGCTGGAAGACCAATTAACACTAATTAGGTCAATTGGCAACATGATTGGGTATAAAAAGAGCTTCTCAGAGTGGCAGTGTCTCTCAGAAGCCAAGATGGGTAGAGGATCACCAATTCCCACAATGTTGCGCAGAAAGATAGTGGAGCAATATCAGAAAGGTGTTACCCAGCAAAAAATTGCAAAGACATTGCATCTATCATCATCAACTGTGCATAACATCATCCGAAGATTCAGAGAATCTGGAACAATCTCTGTGCGTAAGGGTCAAGGCCGTAAAACCATACTGGATGCCCGTGATCTTCGGGCCCTTAAACGACACTGCACCACAAACAGGAATGCTACTGTAAAGGAAATCACAGAATGGGCTCAGGAATAGTTCCAGAAACCATTGTCAGTGAACACAATCCACCGTGCCATCCGCCGCTGCCAGCTGAAACACTACAGTGCAAAGAAGAAGCCATTTCTAAGCAAGATCCACAAGCTCAGGCGTTTTCACTGGGCCAGGGATCATTTAAAATGGAGTGTGGCAAAATGGAAGACTGTTCTGTGGTCAGACGAGTCACGATTCAAAGTTCTTTTTGGAAATCTGGGACGCCATGTCATCCGGACCAAAGAGGACAAGGACAACCCAAGTTGTTATCAACGCTCAGTTCAGAAACCTGCATCTCTGATGGTATGGGGTTGCATGAGTGCGTGTGGCATGGGCAGCTTGCATGTCTGGGAAGGTACCATCAATGCAGAAAAATATATTCAGGTTCTAGAACAACATCTGCTCCCATCCAGACGTCATCTCTTTCAGGGAAGACCCTGCATTTTTCAACAAGATAATGCCAGACCACATTCTGCATCAATCACAACATCATGGCTGCGTAGGAGAAGGATCCGGGTACTGAAATGGCCGGTCTGCAGTCCAGATCTTTCACCTATAGAGAACATTTGGCGCATCATTAAGAGGAAGGTGCAACAAAGAAGGCCCAAGACGATTGAACAGTTAGAGGCCTGTATTAGACAAGAATGGGAGAGCATTCCTATTTCTAAACTTGAGAAACTGGTCTCCTCGGTCCCCAGACGTCTGTTGAGTGTTGTAAGAAGAAGGGGAGATGCCACACAGTGGTGAAAATGGCCTTGTCCCAACTTTTTGGGGATTTGTTGACACCATGAAATTCAGATTCAACATATTTTTCCCTTAAAATTGTACATTTTCTCAGTTTAAACTTTTGTTCCGTGATTTATGTTCTATCCTGAATAAAATATTAGAAGTTGGCACCTCCACATCATTGCATTCAGTTTTTATTCACGATTTGTATAGTGTCCCAACTTTTTTGGAATCCGGTTTGTACAAGAGAGAAGGTGCAGCAGACAGAAGAAGCAAAGTTATACATTCAGCCTGTCAGTACAGCAGAGCCAGAGAGAAACAGATGTAGCAGTGTCGAGTTTGCCTGCCAGTTTTAATGCTAAAGACTGCTGGGACCAAGACAAAGCTTGAAGATTGTTTCAGATGAACGTTTATTCAAGTAAAGCTGCAGTTCAACTATATACAAGCTCTGGACTCAATTTGTCTTGCAAATTCCTCAATTATTCACCCTATTAATTGCTTCGGTGCCAAAGCCTGGGGTCCAGTGGTATCCAGGTAGGAGCACCATGACACAATAAGAGACGTTTTAGGCCGCTCTACACCACTCGGCATTCCTACAGCTGGGTCGCATCGTAGAGGGCCCTAGGGGGAGGCGCCCATTGCAGAGGCAGGAAGTCCCTCCGAGTCACTTGCACAAATGGTCCGATGCATGCCCACTTGCTTGCGTAGTGACAGCCAAATTGTCACAATTTGGAAGAGGGATGACTTCTGGCTCTCCACCTTGTTGGACCCTCATTACCGGTCCAAAATGGGGGCTTTTTTTACACCCGGTGAGAGGGAGGACAAACTGAACTACTAGAGACATCCTATGTAGTCAGTTGCCGCTGGCTATCTGCGCCATCGTCTATCCTCTCGCAGGTCTGACCGGGGAGCCCTCTGCGCTCACGTTCCTCTGCCATGGCTGCTGTGGCAGGGTGGGGAGGTAGGAGCAGTTCCAGCTCCATCAGCAGGAACTTTACTCTAGAGTCGCTGATGAGCATCTTTCTTCACCCACCTAGTGAAGAAACTACTCACCAGCAGCAGCTAGACCTGGAGCAGGACCTGAACCAGCAGGTGGTGGCATACTTGAACAGCACCCTACCACCCCACATTGAAGATCCGCTGGACTACTGGGCAGCCAAACTGGATTTGTGGCCACAACTGGCAGAGTTTGCCCTGGAAAAGCTGTCCTGCCCGGCCAGTAGTGTGGCATCAGAGCGGGTGTTTAGTGCGGCAGGGGCCATAGTTACCTCAAGAAGAACTCGCCTGTCCACCCAAAATGTGGAGAGACTGACCTTTGTCAAGATGAATCAGGCATGGATCAGCCAGGATTTCCATCCACCAATGCCCGATGCATCACACTAGATCATCCATGGTGCCACACCAACACTTTGACAAAAGAGACCAGTTTCTTCTGGCTACCTGCCTCAGGTACTATTCTGATGCTGCCACCTACCTGATGCCACACATCTGATGCCAAGTGCTCCTTCTTTCACCCACCATCTTTAGATGGTACTGGTATTGCCACCCACCTCCCCACTCTGTCACCGGGACACTCTGTGATCTCCTGATGCTGCTGTCACCTCCAAACTATGACATCTTGCCACTCTGTGGTCTCTTGATGCTGCTGCCACCTCCACACTATATCACCTAGCCACTCTGTGGTCTCCTGGTGCTGCTGCCACCTCCACACTATGTCACCTTGCCACTCTATGGTCTCCTTATGCTGCTGCTGCCACCTCCACACTGTCATTGTGCCACCCTGTGGCCTCCTCCTGATGCTGCTGCCGTCTCCTCCACACTCTGTCATTGTGCCACTCTGTGACCTCCTGATGATGCTGCTGCCACCTCCACACTGTCATTGTGCTACCCTGTGGCATCCTCCTGATGCTGCTGCTGCCACCTCCACACTCTGTAATTGTGCCAAACTGCGGTCTCCATATGCTGCTGCTGCCACCTTCGCACTGTCATTGTGCCATCCTGTGGCCTCCTCCTGATGCTGCTGCCGCCACCTCCACATTCTGTCATTGTGCCACTCTGTGGCCTCCTGATGATGCTGCTGCCAACCTTCACACTCTGTCATTGTGCCACTCTGTGACCTCCTGATGATGATGTTGCCATCTCAACACTGTCATTGTGCCACCCTGTAGCCTTCTCCTGATGCTGATACTTCCGCCACCTCCACACTCTGTAATTGTGCCACTCTGTGCTCTCCACATGCTGCTGCTGCCACCTTCACACTGTCATTGTGCCACCCTGTGGCCTCCTCCTGATGCTGCTGCCGCCACCTCCACATTCTGTCATTGTGCCACTCTGTAGCCTCCTGATGATGCTGCTGCCACCTTCACACTCTGTCATTGTGCCACTCTGTGACCTCCTGATGATGCTGCTGCTGCCACCTCCACACTGTCATTGTGCCACCCTGTAGCCTTCTCCTGATGCTGATACTGCCGCCACCTCCACACTCTGTAATTGTGCCACTCTGTGGCCTCCTGATGCTGCTGCCACCTTCACACTGTCATTGTGCCACCCAGTGGCCTCCTCCTGATGCTGCTGCTGCCCCACCTCCACATTCTTTCATTGTGCCACTCTGTGGCCTCCTGATGCTGCCACCTCCTCCACACTGTCATTGTGCCACTCTGTGGCCTCCTGATGCTGCTGCTGCCACCTCCACATTTTCATTGGGCTGCTCTATGGCCTCTTCCTGATGCTGCTGCCACCTCTAGACTCTGTCATTGGGCCACTCGGTGGTCTCCTCATGCTGCTTCCACCTCACCACTATGTCATAGGGCCACTCTGTGGACTTTTCATGCTGTTTCCCCCCTCCCCACTTCATGACTGGGCCTCTATTTTGCCTTTCGGCTTGGCTGACATCATCATTTATTTGACCCTTCTTCTGATCTGTCATAAGGAAGGAAAAATGAGACACACAACGGATCCTGTCTTTGTAACAGCTGTCAGGCCTACATGACATGGTCTCTATTTTGCATCAGAATTGGCTTATGATTTGGTAGCCAAAAGCAGGAGTGGGTACAAAACACAGAAGACATGCAAATATTCCATTCACGTGTCATCTCTGTTTTTGATCCACTCCTGTTTTCTTTAGCTTTAGCAATACTGATGGATTACTGACCGAGTGAAGGCGGATGATCCACAGATAGGATCAGTTTTTTGGGGGTTATTATTCTGACGGATCAGAGGAAGGGCAAAATAATCAGTGACGTCAACACAAACTTACTGATGACACCCTCTCCACTCTGTCGGGGGGGGCTCTACTTGTATAAGCATTTAATAGAACAGGTTATGTAGACATCTTTGTGGAATCAGCTGACTGTGTAAAAGGAGTGTGCTTCTTCTTGACGCTAACATTGACCTGTAAGGCTCACACTTGAGTTATTTGGTCAGTTTTGGCCCTGTGACTGCCAAAATAAGTGAAGTATGCAGTAATTCTAAGAGTGACACCTGTCATCTGCATGTTATAATGACTCACAGTATTGTTTCACTACCACAGCAGACTCCCTATGCGTGTTACTGCAAGGCACAGTGTTCTACACCACTATAAAGGCTCTCTTCAGCCAGGAAATAGCCAATTTTTAACGCGATTCGCCACGAATAAATACGCATTGAACCAATTTGTTTTGGAAAATTTGGCAAACCAGCCAAATCAAATATTTGAGAAATTTGTTCATCTCTAGTTATTAGCTTAGTTACATTGTGTTTGTCTATAATTGCGACTTAGATAACAATCTGACCACATTTTATTAGTAATCAATGCAAAAGGCCAGGTCACTTCAAAGGATTCACTTACTTTTTCTTGCAACTGTATGCCTGTCACACCTGTGACAGGTGTTAGAAGGTCTGAAAGACTGACTGCACATGGGTGATCTGACAGCCTCTTTTGGTTTCACTTTGTCTGTGTGTTGCTGGAATGTCCACACCTCTTGTTCGGGTGTGGATCATGTGACCTTTACCTCTCCCTATTTAGTCTGACTTTACCCATCACTCCTTGCTCTGTAGAGCTTCATTTGGTTTTGGAAGAGCTGGAGTGTCGTTCTTGTGTAACACCCCAGAGTTGTGTTACTACATGCCTCTACCCCACTACTATCTCTTAGGAGCCTTATTACTGTCATCTGATGTAATTTATATTATGTCCTCCACAAATGTGCATACAAAACCATGTTAAAAGCAATTGTTCATATAATTTGCCTGGTTACCAGTAGGTGGCAGCAACACATTGGCAGGTACAAGCTACAGTTCAGTGTATCTGAGCTGGAATGGTTTATTTCAGCTTAGCTCCCCCTCTGTGGAGAGTGGGCTGGTCCCACATCCTGCAGCATGGGTGGAGAAGGAAGTTAGAGAGAATGTACCAGCCACGCCTGTTGGGGAAGGCTGTGTGATAGTGTTCAGGAGAACCCCCTGCATAGGGAAGACAGCAAGGACCTAGTCTTGGCTGAGACTTGGCCATATTCCCAGTCTGAGCACCTTCAGCTCAGCTGGATGAGAAAAGCGGAAAACTGCAGACAACCTCCAGAATTCCAGGAAGAAAACCTCCCCTGAGAATGCATCTGTGAGATAAGTCCAGAGACCTAGGAGAAGCTAATTCCTCCTCAGATAGTCTGTCCCCACAAAGTAGAAGGTACCAGATAAGTGCAGAAGCTAATCCTGCCACAGTTACAGAGCTACCAATCAGACGTTTTATCCTGCAAGCTCCACATTTAAAGCAGAAGTACTCTTTACTGCCAATCATTGCCAAGACCTGCTAGGACCAAGAGACCAAAGCTGTATACTGCTTGGATGAAAGTTATGCCAAGTTAAGCAACGTTTAAACTTCATCTAAAGGTCTGAACATAATTTCTTCTGCAAAATCCATCTATTACTCCTACTATCACTACACTCAAATTTATTGCAAGTGAGCCAGGAGCTAGGAGTCCAGCCATACCCAGGTAGGAGACACCGTGACACAACTAACATAAAGCTATAGAGACATTATAGGCCATTACACTACTCTGGAATTCCTAATCTGGGACATGCATTATAACACCTTGGAAGGACCCTGGGATAGTACCCTGCGCACGCTGCAATTGGCGTCACAACAAATATAGGATATATTATCCACCTGACCCGGCCACTGCATTAAAGTGCCGTCAGCGTACCTGTTCCTGGTCACTGCACTTGTTGAAGTTCTGTTCATCCATCATCCTCAGAAGTTAAGCGTTCCGCTTGTTGTGTTTTGTATTTCCCACCCCCTACTGGTTGTTTACTAGGCCTCAGCAAGACGCTGGTTCCTTCACCAGGGAAGGAACGGATTGTCTCTGCCCTGTCTTAAGGGCTTCTGAGGGTTACCAGGGTTTTCCAGGTTCCTGTGTATGGGCATCTCTACCATCAAGAGGTGATAATACTGATAATACAACAATCAGCATCCGTTATGAATAAATCCGGTTGTATTATCTTTAACATAGCCAAGACGGATCTGTCATAAACACCATTGAAAGTCAATGGGGGACGGATCAGTTTTCTATTTTGTCAGATTGTGTCAGAGAAAACAGATCTGTCCCCATTGACTTACATTGTGGGTCAAGCCGGATCCGTTTTGCTCCACATCCCATGACGGAAAAAAAACGCAGCTTGCTGCTGTTTGCTCTCTGGTATGGGAATGCAAGCAAATAGAACGGAATGCTTTTTGGAGCATTCCGTTCTGTTCAGTTTTGTCCCCATTGACAATGAATGGGGACAAAAAAGGAAGTGTTTTTCCTCCGGTATTGAGATCCTATGACGGATCTCAATACCGGAAAATAGAAACGCTAGTGTGAAAGTAGCCTTACCTTCCATTAAAACAATAAATTCACAGGTAAGTTGCTTACTCAACTCCAAGCAAGGTCCACCAAAGGGAACGAATCTCCTGCTCTTTAATTTACAGACTATATCGGACGTTAAAGTTATGGAGTTGTGGAGAATTGGGCGATTTAAAACCTAAATATATCTCAAGTATATAAGTTAAACAAAAAGCAATATTAGAGTCTGAGGAATTCGTTTGAAGTAGCTTGATGTGAATTTTTAAATTTAAGGTCAATATAAAGATTTTTTTTGAAATTATTTCACCTCTGAGTCATTAGAGGTTCACAAGGAAACATCAATTCAAAGATGTTCTCATTATCAGCAATAGAGAATATGCAAATACATTTACAAGGATGTTCCCAGGAGTCAGGAAGGTTTTATCTCCGTGGAGAGGCTCAGAAACACCATTGGAGTGAGGTTCCCAATGCCAAAATACCAAAATTCTGCTCCTTTTCTAATGTGTGGTGGAACAAGCAAAGGCATGCTCTTCTTGAGTTGACTCTCTTTTTATTGAATCCACAGACAAGGTTACAGATTTTATATCAAGACACGGAGGCTCATATTGCATTTCTCCTTCTTTACTAAAATCCACAGTAGCAAAGAAATTACATAAAAAATTTAAGACATCCCCAAATGGAACCCCTTCCACAAACCAGTCCATAAATAGGTCCTCCCCTGTAATCTCTTCCTCTTTCTTTGCTGCTGTCCACAGCAGATAAGTTGCTATCTTGCTCTTATAATGTGATTATTATTGGTTTTCTATTATTATTGTGTTTTTTATTACTAGTGCGCTTCATTCGCTTGTTATATCATTATTATATTTTTATCTCTCCCTATTGTTTTCCCTGTGGGTTACTTATTTTTTTTTCCTTTCCTGCACCCTCTCGGGTGTTTTTTTCCCGTGTGGGGTCAGTTATTGGCGGTTTCTGCGCCATGGTGTTTCTGCTGTTCTTCCTGTGTTCCTCCGCCCCTTTTTACCCGTCCCGTTTACCTTTCCGGCCCCATTTTCCCTCCCATCTTCCTGGCCCTTCGCACTCTAGCCGTCCGAAGTCTCGCGGTTCGCGAGATTTAATCCGCAATCGCGCGCTTTTAGGGCGCCCGGGTACGAGAGTCTCGGGCGCCATCTTGGGTTACCTGCGGTGTGACACTTGGCCTTAAGGCGCCCGTGTTCGGAAGTCTCGGGCGCCATCTTGGTACACCGGCTGCGTCTCCTGGCGTGTGAGCGCAGGGGGCGGGGTCTCTCTCTCCTCCCCCTCTTACAGCGATTGCTGGCGGCGCCATCTTGCTCTCCACACGCCGGACGTCGCTCCTGTCTGCTCTCTTGCCATCGCTGCCGTTTTCAACTAGGTAGCTTTGTTAGGGGTAGGTTTGCTGCCTTATTCATTAGGGGTTCAGCTTTGCCCTTCCTCACTGTGCTTGCTCAGGAGTGACTAACTCCTTTCCATCATGTCTCTCTCAGGGGATGTTCCCTCCTCTGTTCCTACTGCCCAGCTGGCCCCCACTACTAGCTCTACCCCGATCACCAAGGGGTCAGGTCACTGCCATGCTGAAACCCAGGCTGTGGACCTACAACATTCTATTTCTGCGGCCATTGCTAATGCCATGGGCAATATGTCTTCAATAATCTCACAGTCTATTACCCAGGCGCTCAGAGCGCAAAACCCTGTCACTACCCCGGCTATTGCCCCGGTCTCTGATGCCTCCAGAAATGTTGGTACTGATAGCTTAGTTCTATCAAAAGACAGCGTGCCTAGTTCACATAAAAGAGCCTGCCCGCGCCAGGTGGAAAAAGCGCGCGCCTGGAAATCCGCTCGGGCTCGACCCGAACCCAGTTCTGACTCTGAATTGGAGTCCGAGGAGGAGGTTTTGAGTGAAGGTCAGTGTACCTCTGATGTAGACCTTGATGGGGTCCGGGTAGCTGATGGGTTGGAAGGGGTTTCACCGCCGTCTCACCCTTCCTCTAGTGCGGCCCCTGAGGCCAATGTTCCGGGGTCTTACTCCCTAATTGACCCACAGGGCGATCCCCTGTTTGACCCAGACAGCCTGCACCATCCGAGGTCTGCTGAATGGCTGCCCACCCCACATGTGGCCCGTTATTTGGAGGATAGGGTCAGGAAACCACTCTCTAAAGAGACCCGCAACAAATTGAAGGCGGAATGCCCCCGCCCCTTGGTGCTGAACAAGGTGTGTGAGACACCTAATGTGGACCCCAAGATGGTCTAATTCTTATCCAAGACGGGTTTTAATCCCTGCAAGGGTCTAGATTCCGCTCTTCGGGCTTGTCAAGACAAGCTCTTAGATAGTCTGGGGCCCCTGACAAAAAAATTTGAGATGGCTGAGACAGCCAGGACTGAGGGCACACCCATAAACCCAGAAGAGCTCAGTGGCTGGGTGCAACGCACCATTTGTTTGGTAGGGAGCGTCAATTCCTCGCTGTCTATTGAAAGGAGGAAGGCGATTCTCATTAAAATAGAGCCCAAACTGTCCAACATGGCTCTAACTGAGACGGGTAAGGAGGCTCAGGGGCTCCTTTTCGGTGACAGTTTTATTAAAGATTTAGGCAAGTTTGTAGGGGCCTTTACTGCGCTCAATAAAGCTCAGAGCTCGATGCGCAAAGTGTTCCACGGGCGAGTCTCTACTAGGGCCGGCAGTTTCAGGGGCCGACTGTCCGGCCGTGTCCAGTTCCTGACGCGTGGAAACGGTCGAGGTCCCTTCAATCAACGCTCCTCGTTCCAGGATCAGAGGCAGCAGTCCTCTTTCTTCCCGTCTAGAGGTCCAGCGTATCGCTCGAGAGGATTCAGAGGCCATTCAGGATCAAGACGACCGCTCGGTGAGTCTCCCAAACCTTCAGTTTTCTTCAAACCTTTGTATAGGGGGCAGACTCCGTCATTTTTTACATGCTTGGAACCGTGTCACCTCCGATCCGTGGGTGCTTGCCACGGTTCAGGGCTTTCAAATAGATGTGATAGATTCTCATCTGTCGCTTCCAGAACCACACCCGCTAGTGCTATCAAAGCCGGCTCTGTCTTGTATGGACCGGGAACTCCGGTCCCTTTTAGAGAAAGGGGCAATAGAGAGAGCTCCACCCCGCTCTGTAGGGGTTGTCAGCAATGTCTTCCTTGTAGAGAAGAAGGGAGGTCAGTTCCGACCGGTAATAAATTTAAGAAACTTAAACAGGTTCGTTCGCTACCGCCATTTCAAAATGGAGGGTATTCATTTACTCAGGGACCTTCTGCTTCCGGGGGACTGGATGGTGAAGTTGGACCTTAAGGATGCTTACCTGACGGTACCAGTGGCCCCCTAGTCCAGGCTGTTCCTCCAATTTCGATGGGACGGTCGTCTGTGGCAGTTCACGTGCCTTCCGTTTGGCCTCTCGTCAGCACCTTGGTGTTTCACCAAGTTGATGAGGCCGGGTGTGGCGTGGCTCCGCAGCCAGGGTATTCGTCTAGTAATCTATCTGGACGATATCCTCTTCATGGCTCGGTCTCCCTCGGAACTTCTGCTTCACCTACGGTCTGCAATGTCCCTTATTTCCGGACTTGGATTTGTCATCAACACCGAGAAGTCCTGTCTTCAGCCTTCGAGGTCGATGGAATTTCTGGGATTTGTAGTGAACTCCAGCGAACAGACCCTATGCCTTCCGGGACCCAAAGTCAGAGCCATCCGCAAGGAGTTGCGTCACGCACTGAGGCTCCCTCGGATCTTGCTGCGTCATTTGACGCGCATCATCGGCCTCCTCTCTTCCTCCATCCAGGCGATCTTCCCAGCGCCTCTTCATTATCGGGCCTTGCAGGAGCTCAAGATTGCACACCTTCAGGTGGGAGCATCTTATGCGGACGTGGTGGCCCTGGATCGGGAGACGAGGGACAAACTCTCGTGGTGGATCTCCAACCTCGACGCATGGAATGGCAAGGCCATCGTGGGGCCCCAACCGGATCTGGTCATGGAATCGGATGCCAGTCTCCACGGCTGGGGCACATACTGCAACAGGGTTTCCACCGGAGGACCTTGGTCAGGCAGCGAGTCTCGCCTCCACATAAACGCGCTAGAACTGTTGGCGGGGTCTTTCGCCATCCGCAGATTCACCAATGGCAAGATCTCGGCATGCATCAGGCTCAGGTTGGACAATGTGTCAGCCGTGCGATATGTCAATGCCTTGGGGGGCACTCATTCGGCGATACTAACCCATCTGGCGAAGGAGTTTTGGTCCTTTTGCCTGGACAGAGGTTTCGCGGTGATCGCGGAATATATCCCGGGCCTGCACAATACTTTTGTGGATTGGAGTTCTCGTCACTCGTCGGACTTCAGCGATTGGAGATTAGATCCTGCGGTTTTCTCCTCTATCGAGTCGGTCTGGGGACCTCACTCTACAGATCTCTTCGCCTCACGTTGGAATGCCCAACTTCTGCGCTTCTACAGCTGGATGCCGGACCCTCTGTCGGAGGCAGTGGACGCCCTGCTTCAGGATTGGTCGGGTCAACTGGCTTACGCCTTTCCTCCGTTCGTGCTTATTCCTCGTGTGCTGTCGCAGGTTCGTCGTCAGGTGGCGGAGTTGGTTCTGGTGGTTCCCTTTTGGCAAGCCCAAGCATGGTTCCCTCAACTTCTGGAGCTCCTGGTGGAGGATCCCCGACTCCTTCCGTTGTCTCCGGATCTCCTCAGCGGACCACTGGGCCAACATCATCCGCTGGTGACGGACGGTTCTCTCCATCTCCTCGCGTGCAGAGTTTCGGGGAGCGCTGGGACGTCGCGGGAATATCGGGAACTGCTCGAGTCCTCTTGGAGAGTGCATGGGCCCCCCGGCACCAGACAGACATATCGGTCAGCCTGGGGGCGTTGGTCTGGCTGGTGCTTGGGGCGGGATCTAGATCCCTTTACGGCCCCTGTGAAGGATATCCTCGACTTCTTGTCGTCTCTCTTTGATGAGGGTAAGGCTTATAGGTCTATTAATCTTTTCAGATCGGCTATATCTTCTCGTCACCAGGGTTTCGCGGGCTGCCCTGCTTGGCCAGCATCCTTTGGTGTGTCGACTTCTCAAGGGGTCGCGGCTGTCACGTCCTCCTAGACCCCGTTTCACTAGCTCCTGGGACGTTATGCTGGTCCTTCAATTTCTCTCTGGATGGCCTCTTAATTCAAGTTTGTCTCTCCGCCAGCTGTCGGCGAAACTGGTCACCCTGCTGTGTCTGGTTTCTTGCAAGAGGGTCTCAGATGTGCGGGCCCTAGATTTCGATGCTCTGTCTTTCACCCCGGGGGGTGTTTCCTTTAACATCTCTCGCCGCACGAAGACCAGTATTCGGTCGGTGTCCTATCCGGTTTTTCCTGAGAATCAGGCGCTTTGCCCTGTGGAGTGTTTGAAGGAGTATTTAGCCGGTACTGCCACTCTGCATCCCGTTTCTGCTTCTCAATTGTTCATTTCTTTCCGCAGGCCGTTCCTTCCGGTTACTAGTGTTACCCTGTCCCGTTGGGTAAAATGGGTTCTATCCTTGGCCGGCATTGATACGTCGGTGTTCACGGCACATTCGGTTAAGGGAGCTTCGGCTACCTCCATGGCCGTCTCGGGGGCCCGCCTGGAGGATGTTCTGCGGTTAGCGGATTGGTCAAGGGCCTCGACCTTTAGGGAGTTTTATTTCAGACCTCCTCCGCATGCCTTTTCTTCTGTGATGTCGTCGCTTTAAACTTGCAATATGAGCCTCCGTGTCATGATATAAAATTGCATTATTTTCCTATTTTATGACGTAAAGTCATGATTTTATGAAAGACACGGAGGCGAGTATTGCCCACCCTTCTGTTCCCTCCCTTCCTAAAGTTATTTTATTTATTTGACCATATGATTGTATTGTGTGATATTTTATGCTTAATGCTCTTATTTTTTCCGCTTGGTTTTATGAGTTTCCAGATACTGTGGATTACCTCGTACTCTCCTGTTTTTTCTTCCCGTAGGTTGATTCCTGACTGATTATCTCTGAGTACGCCAAATTGGTTGGTCTTTCCAAAAAGTTCTTAGTTCCGGTTTGTCTCCTGCTCCTGTTGAGCTCTGGTTCCAGGTTGACAGTTCGTGGTTTCCGCTTGGAGTTCCGTTGAAGGAGGGCGGTTCGGTCCAGTGGTCAAGTGTTGGTCTGCTAGTCACATCAAAGAAAGAGGAAGAGATTACAGGGGAGGTCCTATTTATGGACTGGTTTGTGGGAGGGGTTCCATTTGGGGATGTCTTAAATTTTTTATGTACATTCTTTGCTGCTGTGGATTTTAGTAAAGAAGGAGAAATGCAATACTCGCCTCCGTGTCTTTCATAAAATCATGACTTTACATCATATAATAGGAAAATCATGCAATTTTATTCTGCAGTTCAAGCAGATCCTCACCAAGGCTTGGGAAGTTTGACCATCAGGGGAGGTCCTCCCAGAGTATGTCTGGTTCCCAGACACATCATGCCTGGGTTCACTGAGGGACCACTAAAATTTCCATAACTGAAACTGTGTCTAGAACAAAAACACAATGAACATGAGATGCAGACCCTCTCAGTTAACGAGCTCATCACTCAGGAGACATTCACCTAGATAGTTTAGCCAACGGAACTTTTCCTCAGTCTAGTATTTGTAACTCAAGTTCAGCTGAAAGTTAAGGGACCATAAGATGGAAACTTTCAGAGTCCCTACTGATAGCACTCATCGTCCCTATTAATCCGCAACACATTCACCAATTACCTTCACATTACACCTTTTTTTACCCTCTAGGTGCTTCTTCCCAGTTGCCCAGTTGACTACCACAAAGGGGTAACTGGTACAGTCTTCTGCCCTTAAGGGTGCCTTCACACGACCGTAATTGTTTTACACCCCCCCCCCTTGACTTTTTTTTTTTGCGGTCCACAAATTGCGGATCCGCAAAACACGGATACCGGCCGTGTGTGTTCCGCAATTTGCGGACCACACATGGCCAGTGCTATATAGAGAATGCCTAAGCTTGTCCGCGGTTGCGGACAAGAATAGGACATTCTCTATCTTTTTTACGGGGCCACGGAACAGAACAACAGATGCGGACAGCACACTGTGTGCTGTCTGCATCTTTTGCGGCCCCATTGAAATGAAAGGGGCCGCACCTGTTCCGCAAATTTGCAGAACGGATGCGGATCTATTTTACACGGTCGTGTAAATGCACCCTAAGCATGAGACAAGGTTCTAGGAGTAATATGGAGAGTCCATGAGTGTAGCTGGATTAGAGTGTGCTGCAATGGAACTGGACGGCTGATGCCCTCACCCCAGTCTTGTTCTCTTTGCATGTACCATGAAATGGATAAGAGAGGTGATGAGTAGATAGATAGATAGATAGATAATAGATAGATAGATAGATAATAGATAGATAGATAGATAGATAGATAGATAATTAGTATTCCATTAATTCCATGGTTCAGTATATCTAAGAGAGAGTATATTGACATAAAATGAAACAACACAAGTACAACGAGCGTGACCTTAGTAACAGATTGGTACAGAGGGGAAGAGGACTCTGCCCGCGAGAGCTTATAATCTACGAGAAAAAGGGGGAGATAAATAGATAGATAGCTATGAGATCGTAAAACAGACATAAAGACTTGAGATTGGTAGATAAATACATAGATAGATAGATAGATATAAGATAGACAGATACATTTTAGATAGATAGATATTAGCATGATGGACAAACCGATAGATAGACAAACATATAGAGATAGATAGATTACATAGGTAGATAGAGATGAGATAGACAAATAGATAGATAGATAGATAGATACATAGGTAGAAAGATAGATAGATAGATAGATAGATAGATAGATAGATAGATAGATAGATTATAGATAGATCGTTTATCACTAGTAATTTGTTGTTAATGTTTTCTTTCAGTCAATAAGAAGCGCTGAGACGTTTCGGGAATAAATTACGATGATTTCTGCCTCAGCTTCGCTCTCACCTGTAACGCCCGACTAATTCTGTTCTATTTATTTTCTAAGATGGTAATTACTGGACGCAGTTCCTGTAAATTGCCCCGAGACACTTGTGAAATAGAACAGGTAAATGGAAATTACAGGTCTGATGAAGATGTAACGGCCTCCGCTGTACTCCGATTACTGCTGCCTACGATGGTCCTTCAGGTTCATTATGACATTTGTGCACTGGACAGTCTGATAATTATTCCCTGACCCTGCGAAGGGCTGGACAAAAGAAACGAAACAAGGAGGCTTCATGTAATTACTTCTTTTTTGTTTAGTACAGAAAGCAGAAATAATCTGTCATTAGGTAAAGTATTAAAAAAAATAGAATCCAGGAGCGATATATGACAGTTACTAAAGTTGTAATGAAAAAAAAAAACTTTAAAAACTTTCCGCACTGTTGTCCGGGGGTTGATTTGTTGCAAAGTTGAACTGTGGTATAGAATGATTGGTACTTGCACTCTGTCATCCTCCCTTTGCACTCCATTTTTAATTATTTGCTTAATGAAATGCAAAATGAGGCAACTTCCTTCCAACAGTCTTCATTAAAAATGTCCTATCATTTTGCTTTTGCAGAGAGTCCCATCAGAGCTCTGCTCCTTTTTCTGACGGCTTTCTCTGCTCTCCTCCTCCCTTCTCTCAGTGCAGGACATAGCAGCAGAGACGGGGAGGAGGTTGTACATGATAGATTAGAGTGTGGAGAGGGCTGAAAGCATCCAAAGAGGAAATATCCCATTTACTGTAGATAGGAAGGAAAGTGCCCACAAAACATATTGTAGGGGGGAGAATAACACAAGCACATAACACATGGCAGAGTCTGCAGGGGAGGGATAGGGAATAGAACACCCCTTAGCATCTGTCAGTACCATATATATATATATACTGTATATTGTCCTGCATATATGGAAACTGCACAGTGCCAGTTCTGTTGTAGTGTATATATGACACGGTTCAGTAACACTTCCCTTGTCCTGCATAAATTAGCATCCCCAGAACCACTTCTCTTGTCCTGTACAATTTTGCTTCTCTTGCCCTGAATATATAGACCCTGACAGTGACTATATTAGTGACAGTGCACAGTAGCACACAAAAAAAGAAAAAACTATCTCTTTCTAGCAAAGCTAGAATCAGGAATGTACCTTACATGAATCCGAAGATCTCCCCAACACCATTCCACCACAGTTTTATGGGGTTTTACTTACACCATTGCCTATGCGGTAAAACTGATCTGTTAATTTTGTTCTCCAGGTCAGTACGATTATGGCAATACCACATATGTATAGTTTTTCTTGCGCTTTAATACTGAAGAAAAAAAAAGTTTTGAAAAAAAAAATTCCTTACATTTTCCTTTTGATCACTTTTTAATGTGGGAAGTGAAGCGACCAAAAAAAACAGCAAATCAGCCATTTTGACTTATTCTTATGTTTTGCCGTATGGTAAAAATATTTTTATGTTTTAATAGTATGAGCGTTTTTTGCATGTGCAGATGCCTATGATGTGTATTTTTTTTATCGGTTACATATTTTTATTTTAGGGGTGATTAAAATGTTTAGAATTTTTTATTTTTTTTATAGTTCCCATAGGAAACTATAACAAGTAATTATTAGATTGCATCTTTTATAGACTCCAATTACCCATTAGCATTAGAGTGAATGAGAATTTTACTATATTCCTATAGAGCTCTGCCACAGGCAGGAAGGGGCTCCATAAAAACTAATAAGCAGCAGCCTCCTCTCACACAGAAGGAAAGGGGCTGATGCATACACTCTCTGGCTCACCTGATCCCTGCAGGGGGGAGCCGGAGTACACCTGAAAGCACAAGCTCCTAGGTTTTAGGGCATCAGAAGAGTTAAAAGTTAGTGCCGGGTGTCTGTTGTATGAAACAGCAGACACCCAGCAGTACAGGGCCAGCTGCATGCGTCAGCGAGCGCCATTTTTTAATGCCCCGCCAACTACATAAATTTACATTGGGCGATCGCGAAAGGGTTAAGATTAGTACTGCAATGGGGCAAAAGATTGATCCAGTCTTCCTGCAGCCACCACTAGAGGGCGCCTAATGCGCATTGCCAGCGATTTATAGCTTCATACAACAAAACAGTAAAAATATATATTAATAAATTACTGCGCACAGCATTTTAGACCTAAAAATTGCACAGTGTTAATAGAAACTCTAGTACAGTGATGGCTAACATTTGGCACTCCTGTTGTGGTGAAACTACGACTCCCAGCATGCTCCATTCATCTTGGGAGTTGTAGGTTTACCACAGTTGGAGTGCCTGAGGTTAGCCATCACAGCTCTAGTATATCTACTATCCACCACTGAACTTTGAGCTTCTATGTATCACTGACCACGGAGTGTTGTTGCTTGTGAATATGACAGAGACAACCCCAACAACTCTGCCCTGTCACTGATGTACACAAAGAGCCCAACAGGTTAGAAAAACAGTATGTTTTGTACATATGGGGAAGTATTATAGTAGTTATATTCTTGTATATAGGAGCAGTATTATAGTAGTTATATTCTTGTACATAGGAGGCAGTATTATAGTAGTTATATTCTTGTACATAGGAGGCAGTATTATAGTAGTTATATTCTTGTACATAGGAGCAGTATTATAGTAGTTATATTCTTGTACATAGGAGCAGTATTATAGTAGTTATATTCTTGTACTTAGGAGGCAGTATTATAGTAGTTATATTCTTGTACATAGGAGGCAGTATTATAGTAGTTATATTCTTGTACATAGGAGGTGGTATTATAGTACTTATATTCTTGTACATAGGAGCAGTATTATAGCAGTTATATTCTTATATATAGGATCAGTATTATAGTAGTTATATTCTTGTACATAGGAGGCAGTATTA
The DNA here is from genome assembly GCF_014858855.1 of Bufo gargarizans. NCBI lineage: Eukaryota > Metazoa > Chordata > Amphibia > Anura > Bufonidae > Bufo > Bufo gargarizans. Next base: position 477,895,766 of record NC_058084.1, on the reverse strand, counting down.
TAGTAGTTATGTTCTTGTACATAGGATCAGTATTATAGTAGTTATATTCTTGTACATAGGAGGCAGTATTATAGTAGTTATATTCTTGTACTTAGGAGGCAGTATTATAGTAGTTATATTCTTGTACATAGGAGGCAGTATTATAGTAGTTATATTCTTGTACATAGGAGGTGGTATTATAGTACTTATATTCTTGTACATAGGAGCAGTATTATAGCAGTTATATTCTTATATATAGGATCAGTATTATAGTAGTTATATTCTTGTACATAGGAGGCAGTATTATAGTAGTTATATTCTTGTACTTAGGAGGCAGTATTATAGTAGTTATATTCTTGTACATAGGAGACAGTATTATAGTAGTTATATTCTTATACATAGGAGGCAGTATTATAGTAGTTATATTCTTGTACATAGGAGGTGGTATTATAGTACTTATATTCTTGTACATAGGAGCAGTATTATAGCAGTTATATTCTTATATATAGGATCAGTATTATAGTAGTTATATTCTTGTACATAGGAGGCAGTATTATAGTAGTTATATTCTTGTACTTAGGAGGCAGTATTATAGTAGTTATATTCTTGTACATAGGAGACAGTATTATAGTAGTTATATTTTTTGTACATAGGAGCAGTATTATAGTAGTTATATTCTTGTACATAGGAGACAGTATTATAGTAGTTATATTCTTGTACTTAGGAGGCAGTATTATAGTAGTTATATTCTTGTACATAGGAGACAGTATTATAGTAGTTATATTCTTATACATAGGAGGCAGTATTATAGTAGTTATATTCTTGTACATAGGAGGTGGTAATATAGTACTTATATTCTTGTACATAGGAGCAGTATTATAGCAGTTATATTCTTATATATAGGATCAGTATTATAGTAGTTATATTCTTGTACATAGGAGGCAGTATTATAGTAGTTATATTCTTGTACTTAGGAGGCAGTATTATAGTAGTTATATTCTTGTACATAGGAGACAGTATTATAGTAGTTATATTTTTTGTACATAGGAGCAGTATTATAGTAGTTATATTCTTGTACATAGGAGACAGTATTATAGTAGTTATATTCTTGTACATAGGTGGTGGTATTATAGTACTTATATTCTTGTACATAGGAGCAGTATTATAGCAGTTATATTCTTGTACATAGGAGCAGTATTATAGTAGTTATATTCCTGTACATAAGAGCAGTATTATAGTAGTTATATTCTTGTACATAGGAGCAGTATTATAGTAGTTATATTCTTGTACATAGGAGACAGTATTATAGTAGTTATATTCTTGTACATAGGAGGTGGTATTATAGTACTTATATTCTTGTACATAGGAGCAGTATTATAGCAGTTATATTCTTGTACATAGGAGCAGTATTATAGTAGTTATATTCCTGTACATAAGAGCAGTATTATAGTAGTTATATTCTTGTACATAGGAGCAGTATTATAGTAGTTATATTCTTATACATAGGAGCAGTATTATAGTAGTTATATTCTTGTACATAGGAGCAGTATTATAGTAGTTATATTCCTGTACATAGGGGCAGTATTATAGCAGTTATATTCTTGCACATAGGAGCAGTATTATAGTAGTTATATTCTTGTACATAAGAGGCAGTATTATAGTAATTATATTCTTGTACATAGCAGGCAGTATTATAGTAGTTCTATTCTTGTACATAGGAGCAGTATTATAGTAGTTTTACCTCAAGACACGGAGGCTCATATTGCTATCTCCTTCTTTACTTTCCACCAATAGCAGCAAAGAAGAAATTTACATAATCATAACAATAAAGGATCCACCCCTCTCAGATCCTATAATAAGCAGTGTCCTCTTAGTAACTTCCTCTTTCTTTGCTGCTCCACCAAAGATAAGTGTTTTTTTTTTTTTTCTGTGTCTTAGGCCGGTTTATTGCTTGTTTGATGTGTCACAGTGAGCTTATTAACCTGTGATTTATTGCTACTCGCTTAGGCGCTTATAGATTGCTGCCTGTAGTTGCATGTTTTTCTTCCCCTTGTTTTATTATTGCGCTTACTGGCCGTTTGTGCCCCTAACGCATGCGTTTCTCCTTTGGGGGTCTCCCCCCCACCTTTTGTCTCCCCCATTTCTCCCTGTGCTCATCCCCTGCTTCTTCTGATTGCTTTACCTGCGATCCTCTGCTCGGTTCTTTCCCGCCGGCTCCGGCGGTATAGTGTTGTTACGGGTCCCGCTTGCGCTTCCCGCGGCTCCGAGATCTCGCGAGATCTCGGCGGCCATCTTGGGGAGCTCCCGCCCGTACTCTCGCGGGATTTCAGACGTTGTTCCCTTCCTGGTTGTTCGGTCGGTCGGTCGGCATCTGCTTCTGCTCCTGCTCCGATTCGGCGGCGTCTGGGGTGACTAACCCCTTGTTAGGTTAGGTGCTCTTTACCAGTTTCTCTAGCCATCTTATATTAGACCTCCCTATTAGGTTCGGCTTTCCGGTCATATTATAAATAATTTTCAAAAGCCCATATAATGTCTTTTGATCGCTCCCCCTCTGGGTCTCATCCCCCCCCATCCACTGGAGACCCCAGTATTCCAGCAATGAGTGCGCAGGCCCTAGAGCTTCAACGCTCGGTATCCAGCGCTATAATTGAGGCAATGGGATCCATGTCCTCTATGATATCTCAAACCATCTCTCAGGCCCTAGCTGCCCATGCCCCTGGCCCCTCTACTCAGTTGCCTGTACTCACAAATCCGCAGCCTACCATTGAACCTCCTGCCCAGGAGACCTTGACTGGTGTGATTCAAGCCACCCATGATAGCGCGCTTAGATCGCGCAAAAGAGCCTTGCCGCGTCAGGCAGAACGGACGCGAAAGTGGAAATGTGCTAGAGCACAAACTGATGATATAGATTCGGATGTAGAATCTGATATGGAGGCTTATGCGGAGGCAAGCGGCCAATCTGAAGGGGAGATGGAATCTGAATTTCCAGATGAGGCTGGCCCTAGGCCTTCCACCTCTGGGTCCGTGGGCGCCTCCGCCACTGCCCCTAACACGGTTTCTACCCTGGTGGACCCCTCAGGCATCCCATTATTTGATCCTGATTCCCTCCACCACCCTAGGTCGACGGAGTGGTTGCCAGTGGCTCATGTGAGCGATTACCTGGAACATTGGGTGCGCCGTCCTCTTAGCAAAGAGGCGCGCAGCAAGCTCCGAGCCGAATGCCCCAGACCATTGATCCCCAACAAGGTCTGTGATACGCCATCTGTGGATACAAAGATGACCCAGTTCTTGGCTAAAACCGGCTGGAACCCCCGCAAGGGGTTAGATTCCGCAATTAGGAGTTGTCAGGATAAACTCCTTGACATCTTTGGCCCCCTCGCCAAAATTTTTGAGATGGCCGAATCGGCCAGAGCGGACGGCTCTCCGATAGATCCGGAGGAGCTTACTGGCTGGATACAGAGGGCCATTTGTATCGCGGGCAGCACAAACTCCTCCCTGGCCATTGAACGGCGTAAAGCCATTTTGTTTAAAATTGACCCGAAATTGGCCAACCTGGCACTCACTGAGTCAGGAAGGGATGCTCAGGGTCTGCTGTTCGGGGATTCCTTTATTAAGGACCTCAGCAGATACGTAGGGGCATTTACCGCCCTGGACAAGGCCCAGTCCTCCATGAGAAGGGTCTTTCAGGGACGGGTCTCCACTAGGGCCGGCAATAGTAGGGGCCGTCTGTCCGGCAGCTCCAGTTTCCAGGCCCGCAGCTCGGGCAGAGGTTCCTTCAATCAAAGACCGCCCTTCCAGGACCAAAGGAATCCTCCTCCGTTCTTTCCGGCCAGAGGCGGCCAATGGCGTTCGAGGTCTGTCCAAGGAAATCCCAATTTCCGAAAGTCCTTCGGTAAGTCTTCCCCCAGTGGGGGCTTCTTTGGTTCCTTGTGTAGGGGGCAGACTCCGTCTTTGTTTCCACGTTTGGTCCAGCATTACATCAGACCCGTGGGTTCTGACCACTGTACAGGGGTTCCACATAGAGCTCACGGGTTCACCAAACCTCATTCCTTCTCCCCCACCACTTCCCCTAGCCCCACCAGACAGAGAGCTCGTGGACTTAGAGCTGTTTTCCCTTTTTCAAAAGAGGGCGATAGAGAGGGCCCCTTCCGCCCCGAGGGGCGTGCTCAGCAACATCTTCCTAGTTCAGAAGAAAGGTGGGCAAATGCGTCCGGTTATAAATCTCCGGGCCCTGAACTCCGTGGTGCGCTACCGCCACTTCAAGATGGAGGGTATTCACCTCCTTCGGGACTTACTGATCCCGGGGGACTGGATGGTGAAACTGGACCTCAAAGATGCCTATCTGACGGTCCCGATTGCCGCTTCGTCCAGGGATCTCCTGCGTTTCTTGTGGAGGGGCGAAGTGTGGCGCTTCACTTGCCTCCCGTTCGGCCTTTCTTCGGCGCCATGGTGCTTTACCAAGCTCCTGCGTCCGGTCATTGCCTGGCTGCGGAGTCGGGGTGTACGTCTAGTCATCTATCTGGACGACATCCTCATTATGCATCAATGTCAGGCGGCGCTGCTTCGGCACCTTCAATGGACGTCGGACCTCCTTTCGGCTCTTGGTTTTCTACTGAACCCCGAGAAGTCCTGCCTCACGCCGTCTCGACGGATGGAATTCCTGGGTTTCACGGTGGACTCTGTTGCGGAATCTCTCAGTCTCCCGTCAGAGAAATTGCGGACGATCCGCAAGGAATTGAGACATGCCCTTTCAGCGTCGTCCCTGTCCCTGCGTCACCTGGCTCGCATTATTGGCCTGTTGGCCTCCTCCATCCAGGCGGTGTTTCCAGCCCCTCTCCATTATCGGGCCCTTCAGCGCCTGAAGATTGCTCACCTTCGTTCCGGGGCCTCGTTCGCGGACATGGTGGTTCTGGATCAGGAGGCTCGGGAGGAACTTCGTTGGTGGTTAGACAACTTGGAAGCCTGGAACGGCAGAGCGATCTTCGGATTTCAACCGGAATTCACGATAGAGTCGGACGCGAGTCTCCTGGGCTGGGGTGCCCACTGCGAAGGTGTCTCCACCGGGGGTCGGTGGTCGGAGGCCGAGAGCCGTCTTCACATCAACGCTCTGGAACTCCTGGCGGGCTCGTTTGCCATCCGCAGTTTCTCCAATGGCATGGCGCATGCCTGCATCCGATTACGTATGGACAATGTGTCGGCGGTCCGCTATGTCAATCACCTGGGCGGCACCCAGTCGGCTACCTTGGCGCGACTGGCGAAGGAGTTTTGGTCCTACTGTCTCTCCAGGGACATCATGGTGCAGGCGGAGTACCTTCCGGGTCTACACAACGTCCGGGCGGATCGGAGTTCCCGCTGCTTCACGGACGGCAGCGACTGGAGGCTAGCGCCGGAGATGTTCTCCACGATCTCGGATACCTGGGGCCCTTGCGCCGTGGACCTCTTCGCGTCACGGCTCAATACTCACCTTCCCAGGTTCTTCAGCTGGCGCCCGGATCCGGAGGCGGAGGCGGTGGATGCGTTCCTTCAGGACTGGCCTTCGGCTCTGCAATACGCGTTTCCTCCTTTCGCCATGATCCCGAGGATGCTGCTGCAGGTTCGTCGTCAGGTTGCGGAGTTGGTGGTGGTGACCCCCTTCTGGGGGACTCAAGCATGGTACCCGGTTCTCCTGGAACTCCTGACGGACGTGCCTCTCCTCCTTCCGGGTCGGACGGATCTCCTCCAGGGCCCTCTGGGTGCTCCTCACCCCCTGCTGCTCGACGGCTCCCTTCAGCTCCTGGCGTGCCGGATCTCCGGACTCCCGGAGAGGTCGCAGGCATTTCGGAGGCAACTAGACGCCTCCTGGACAACGCTTGGGCTCCCGGCACCCGAAAATCTTACCGGGCAGCTTGGGGATCTTGGGTTAGCTGGTGCGTGGAACGGAACCTTGATCCCGTTTCGGCGCCTGTGACCCATTTGCTGCAGTTCCTTACATCCCTTTTTGAGGCGGGAAAGGCTTATCGGACCATTAATTTGTTCCGTTCGGCGATTTCTTCGACTCATCAGGGTTTTGATGGCGTTCCGGCGGGTCAACACCCTTCGGTGTCACGCCTGCTACGTGGATCGCGCTTGGCTCGGCCTCCTCGGCCTCGCTTCACCACTACGTGGGACGTTTCCCTGGTCCTCTCTTTTCTCTCTGCGTGGCCCGAGAACGCGGCTCTTTCTCTCCGGCAACTGTCTGCCAAGTTGTTGACCCTCTTTTGTCTCATTTCTTGTAAGAGGGTTTCCGATGTCAGGGCTTTGGATCACGACGCTAGGTCCTTTTCTCCCGAGGGCGTCACGTTTAACATTACGCGGCGCACTAAGACTAATATTCGGTCTGTCTCTTATCCCTGTTTCCCGTCTTCCCCGGCGCTCTGTCCGGTAGCCTGTTTGCGGGAGTATGAGTCGCGTACTAGGACTCACCGCTCTGCGGACGTTCCGCAACTGTTCCTCTCCATCCGCCATCCTTTTGGCCCAGTGTCTAGTCCCACATTGGCGCGTTGGATGAAGTGGGTCATGTCCCTGTCTGGGATTGATACGACGGTCTTTACCGCTCATTCGGCCAGGGGCGCGGCTGCCACTGCCCTGGCCGTTTCGGGGGCTCGTTTGGAGGACATTTTGCGCTTGGCTGACTGGTCTACGGCCACAACGATTAGAGAATTTTATTTTCGTCCGCCCCCTCATGTGTTTTCATCGATTATTGATCAGCTTTGAACTTGCAATATGAGCCTCCGTGTCTTGAGGTAAAACTAAATGATTTTCCTATTTCATGACGTAAAGTCATAGTTTTATTAAAGACACGGAGGCGAGTATTGCCCGCCCTGGGTTGTTCCTGCCCGCCCTTTTGTGGTTTTAATTTATTGGACTGTTTACATTGTCGTTTATGGTTATTTATTACGTATACTTGCATAGTTGTATTGCTGACTGTTTATGGTTCTGTTTTCAGCGACCTTATAATGTACGACCGTTTCCTGGGTCGGTTTTTGTTCAATTTCTGCCTGCCTCTTACACTGGCTATATTATTTGCTTTGTTTCAGGTTGAAGGTTCCACGAAGTATGGACTTCTGCCTTGCTCCCGGTTTCCGGAGGTGTTAGCCATGTTGGCTTGAGTTCTACGGCGTGATGGACCGGTTGTTTATCGTTCTCGGGTCCAGTTCCAGTTTCGGTTCCAGTTCCGGTTATGAAGTTGGTATTTCGGTTCCAAAGAAAGAGGAAGTTACTAAGAGGACACTGCTTATTATAGGATCTGAGAGGGGTGGATCCTTTATTGTTATGATTATGTAAATTTCTTCTTTGCTGCTATTGGTGGAAAGTAAAGAAGGAGATAGCAATACTCGCCTCCGTGTCTTTAATAAAACTATGACTTTACGTCATGAAATAGGAAAATCATTTAGTTATATTCTTGTACATAGGAGCAGTATTATAGTAGTTATATTCTTGTACATAGGAGCAGTATTATAGTAGTTATATTCTTGTACATAGGAGCAGTATTATAGTAGTTATATTCTTGTACATAGGAGGCAGTATTATAGTAGTTATAATCTTGTACATTGGAGAAGTATTACAGTAATTATATTCTTGTACGTAGGAGCAGTATTATAGTAGTTTTATTTATCATTATGTCTCGTATACCTTGAAACCTTTATGAAGTCTTGAAACTTTTATTCTCTGCCTAGGATTTATACTTTTTTGCAGCGCTAGATAACATAGGACGCAGTGTTAGGGTACCGGCACACATTGTGGGTTATGTGTGGCTTTTATGTGTGGATCGTTGTGCGGAAGAAAACAGTGTTTGAGATTTTAGAAATCACATGTACACTTTGTGTGGTGAAATTGATCTGCCGTGCGGATTTATAAATCCCCAGTATGTTAATTGTGTGTTTTTTTTTTTTTTGTGTGCAGGTTTTGGGGCGAATTAGATACAGAAATACACACAAATTCACATGAAAAAAACGTGCAGAATTTGTGTTTTGAAATCTGCACTCGTGTGGAGGTCCCGTAATAGCAGTATTATTGGACAGATATTCTTGGTAGCAGTTCTGTTGTAGTTACTTAGATTTTTGTCTATGAATAGGAGAATATATATGTACGGTGGGAGGGATAATCAGTTTAAAGTAAAAGGTATTTAGCAAAAGATGTTTAGCAATATTTGCTTGGCCACTACGGGTCTGTGTCTCACGTTCGGTTTAGTGCTCTTTGATGTATTTGAACCATTAGTTCTTGTGAATCAGGGAAGGCGTTGAGCACTTCTCAGTTGAGAACCTCCGTTTCCTGCTTTTAGCCTGTTTGCTTCCGAGCTTTTACTGTAAATGCAGCAAAATGTTGTCTGAAAGAAAAAAACAAATTACAGCTTTCACTTTCTTCAGTGATTTGTACCATGCAATGTCTGTGCCACTGGTGAAGAAGGAATGATTTTAGTCGACTGGAGCCTCCAGAATATGATGCAGTATTTCCAATGAGATTTCTTAGCATCCCATCCACTTTGCTGGAGCTGTAAATTGCTATGGATTTGCAGCATGCAAATTTCCCAGGAGAAATCCAGGCAGTTGATGTCATACATGATGACAAGCCATTGCATCTCCATGACCAGGACAGATTTTTAGTCTTTGAATGTTTTTAGTGCTGTTATATCTGCCTTAGGGCACTTTCTTTTTGCCACACGGCAAAACTTCACAAATTTTACTGCAAATCGCACAATTTTGTGATGTGGATTTTGTCCACGCAGTTACTACAGGTTAAACAAGTCAAAAGAACTTGCATTAACCATAGAAGCAGTGGTGTACCGTGGAGGCAGAACGCAAGACTAGTATGGGGTCTGGGTTCTTCAGCTTCTCCTATTCCTGACATAAAACCATAGCATTTACTTGCAGCCACCACAAGAGGGAGATTTTTACATCTTTCATTCATTAATGGTAACTTTATAAATTCCTGTCAGCTCCCCCTAGTGGTGGCTACATGCAGATATTTTTATCACATCGCGAAGTCTATGAGGCATAACGGAGGGGACAGGAGCCATAGGCTCTTGTGGCCCTCATTAAAATTCCTGCTGCCTGGCGCCCCCTGAAATTTGGCACCCGGCGCAATGGGCCCCGCGCCCCCCCCCCCATGCTATGCCACTGCCAAGAGGAGCCTTGGACCTGCTGGAGAAGTGAAGCTGCCACATTTTGGGGGCACTGGAGCTTACATAGGGGACCATGGCTCGCATTGGGTGAACAGTGGTTTGTACCATGGTTGACACTGTTATGCAGGCACCAAATCTACATATCCTTTTTTGAAGAGCACTAGTCAACAGGATCAACCCCTATTAAACCAGGCATACTGCCCAGCAGGGTTGATCCTGCGGACTGAAATAATGTCTTGTGAAAATTTCTGAGGAATTCCCAAGAAAAAAGACATACTCTTTATGCAAATCAGGCTTTAAGCCTGCTGAGGTTCACTGGAGACCAGGCCCACCCCTCAGTGCACTTATAGTCTAATTTGCATGAAGACAGGTATAATTTGAATCAGAAGGGTGAACCCTACCTCAAATAACAGGGTTGATTCTGCTGACAGGTGCTCTTTCTGACAGGGATCTCTTGACTCTCTCCCAATGGCATATGTTAACAAAGAACAATAATGTGCATCTAACCACACAGCAAATGGAGATTAAAATTATTTTGAGTGCAGTTTCCCCTTTAAATCCCAAAATGCTGTCATTGTCATTCTAGTTACTGTTGAGCTGTTTCATATTCTTAGCTTTGATATTATTTCTTTTTTTACTCTTTTCCCTTTAAATTACCAAAGTTCTGTCTACATAATGTCAGAATAAATGTGAAACGCCTCCATTGAACTCCCCGGGGCAGTAATCAAAGAGCGACGAGCACTTGAGGTACAAATAGCTCTAAGATCTAAATAGGACTTTTTGAATAACAAATTGGTTTTCAATCTTCATCTAAGAACGGTAAATATTTCTTGGTAGACTTTTTCCAGCAGAATCTCATAAAAGCATACCTGACAAATCTGAGAAGTGACAGGGAGATTCCGTGAAATGATTTTCCAAGCAGACATTTTTGCCATATCCTGCCGATTTATATAGGACAAGCCCCCCCCCCCCCAATTTAAGGCATTTGAGTAACACCTAAATAAATACAGATGCCAGAGCCCCTAATGAACCAGAGACCCAAGAGCCCTAAATACAAGACCCCAGACCAGCTAATAAATATAGACCCCACACCAGACCTACTAAATAAATATAGACCCCACACCAGACCACCTAAATAAATACAGACCTGAGACCAGGCCTACTAAATAAATGCAGATTATTACAAGTAGGTTACACAAAACATAGACATACACATAAACGGTAATTAAATATACTATGTTAAATAAACCCGGAAAGAGTAAGTAAAAACCCACTCAGTGTACATGAATACACCAACCAACAAGAATAAACTGAGATTAAACGGGTATATCATCAAAAATAAATCCTTTATTGAATTAATGACACATAAAAACGAGACATGAGACAACAGATAAAAAATGGCTACATCTGAGGAGGCATATTAACACAAATGAGACATGGAGGGGTTTTGGAGTATGCGATGTACAAAAGGCGGTAGAAAAAAGGAGGAGTACAATACCTCACTGATTTCTGTATGTATAACTGCAACCACAGATATAAAAATGCAAAAGTGCAAATACTGAGTGGCAAAACACCATATCAAAAAGTGGTTGCAGATAACACCACGACATATGGATGTCTGATGGTTCCAAGTTATGGGAAATGTCATAATGACTCATGAACAGTGCCATCTATTGGTTTCATAGTCTTATAAGCAGACTATGGGCCAGATTTATCATTAGCTCAGGTCAGAATAATGGAGTGAAAAAGTCCCAAAAAAGTCCCAAAAGCTAAAACTGCGCACAAATTTGCGACTTTTTTCTGCTCTGCACTATGCTCGCCAGTTTTCTGAAAGTGGGCGTGTTTTCTTATGTAAATGAATCTCTAGACAGATTTACTATTAGGACTATTTAAAAAGTCTCAAAAAAGTCTCAAAAATGTCGCAATTTCACTCCAGTGAGGACCATGCTTATCTTATGAGACTTTTTAATAGAACGTGCGACTTTTTCGTAAAGATGTGCGACTTTTGTAAAGATGCTTACTGACAGATAAACTGCTACCGTCAAACCACATTTATTACAGTCTTAAAGGGCCGATCATAAATCTGACTTGGCTAAAACTGACTTTAGCCATATGTGAAAGTGGAGTCAGCTGTCAGAGTCGTGATAAATCTGGCCCTATGAATCCAATAGATGGCGCTGTTCATGAGTAGTGTAAATTGCGAATATTCTAATCAAAAATATTCTAATCATGAATTTTCCATGCAAATGGTTTTTCAGCTGAAAAACAAGGCATATTCTGCTCATTTGCATGTCTTTCACATATGCCCATGTTTATGCAAATGAGTTTACATGACAAAACTGTATAGAAAGGTTATTGAATATTATGTTAGGACAATCAGAAAACTTTTTGTCACCCTAATGATATTGATCTAGGTGCGCATGTCCACCCAAGCCATCCAACAGATATGACACAATTTTGAGGCTTACTGGGTCTCAGTCAGTTGAGAGGTGGTTTTGAATGTCTCATAGTGCACAATGATGCCATTGTAAGGTGTGCTGACTGTTATCTGTCTCATTGATAGACAGTAAGTGCAAAGGCTTTTGGCATATGGCATATAGCCTTTGTGTGGTTGTCTATTGTATTTCATAGGTAATAGGAGTCCAAGATGCATCCAGCCATCCTCCTAATGCTGTTTACAAACTACTTTGATGGGGTTTCTATCAATTTCTAACTTTTTTTGTGAACCAGACACCCTCTCTTCTTCAGAGCAGGGGGTGTCTGGTTTGATGCTCGGGTCTCCCATTAGCTTTCATTGTATTAAATTGTACTCAAGCACATGCAGTATTCGGCCAAGCATGCTCGCTCAACACTAGTACTGACCAAAGAGCCTTTGCTTTTAGACCCCCTGTCAGTTTCTACACCTGGAGATACAGTTCTAACTGGGCCAAGATCAACAACTGCTGTGAATCGCATATGGGATCTATTTGCCAAATATTTTATCTCTTCGGCTGAACGCATACTTGAATTTTTCAAAAACATTAATGCCGTGGACTTTTATATTTTGGATTTGATTTTTGATTCAATTTATTTAGAAGTTTTTTAACTATCGTTACACAAAAAATAAAAAGTTGTTATACAAATTTTAGATTTTCTTGTGGTTAATGGTTCCATAGACAGCATATCATCATAATTTACCTAGTCTCATTTTTTGTATGATGTTGCTATATAGGAGGTTCATAATTGAGGGGAAAGTCGATCAGTATGCATCCGTCAACCATTGGTCAACCACCATTACGAACAAATCTTCATCAGGGTTGCAACGTGTCTCCGACCAGCATGTCTTCTGTTATTGTCCACTTTTTGTGGACTGATTGTCTTTATATTTCTAAAAACCTGCCTACATACTATACCCTAATTTGAGCACACAAATGTTAGGGCAAAAAAAAGATTAATAATTAAAGAAAGGACAAAAAGAAAATATCAGTCAAAAACCAAAATTATTTATTTATTATTACTTCATTAGCAGGACATGTAGGGCATACATGGGGATGTCCCTGCATTTACTATTATTTCTGGGCGCCGCTCCGTTGCGCCGCTGTGGCCCCCGTTACATTCTCCCTTCACTGTATGCTAAGTAACAGCATCGGAACACCAGGGAGTAGTCATCAGCTTTTCTCCAGCTTTTCTGGACAGCGCTACATCCAGGAAGAAGGAACGCCCAGGAAGAAAAGCTGATGACTCCTCCCTGGTGTTCCGATGCTGTTACTTACCATACAGCGAAGGGAGAATGTAACGGGGGCCACAGCGGCGCAACGGAGCGGCGCCCAGAAATAATAGTAAGTGCAGGGACATCCCCCATGTATGCCCTACATGTCCTGCTACTTAGTTAACAAAGTATGGACCCATGAAAGGTCCTCCAGTGTCCAGAGGGGCTCAAGAGGCAGTTGCCTTGGGCCCCCTAGGAGCAACTGTGTCGGGGGCAGCTGCCCCTTTTGCCTCTCGTTAAAGACGGCCCTGCGTGAGCGTATACCATTATCATGATTGACACTGCTATGTGCTTGCTTCATCATACCGACAGCTTCATGTCAGCATGATTATGTCAGAAGTCAAACACAGGCACATATCATTCGTAGTCATGATAATGCTATGCTCTCCAGCAAATCTACAACGATGGATCACGCTAAAGAGTGAGATTATTGAGATGGACTCACGAGTGGAAAACAGGCCTTTACAGAGAGAAAATTATACACAACCCGCATATCCAAAGGTTCCTTAAAAGAAAAAGAAAAAAAGAAAAGTGCAACATTAACAGCGTTTTCAAGAACCCATACTAACTCCAAGGACCATGTTCATATCAGTGATAGGAAATAGCACCTGAACTACTAGTTGACTTCAGGGACAGCTATATATCAATGATTACGACTAGACCATTAAAGACAGTGTCACTACCAATATAGAAAAAAGTTCTATAAAAGTAATTATAGAAATAAAAGTGCAACAGTTTTGTCGCAAGCAACATAGCCAACGGTTCGGAAAAAAGTGCATAAAAGTGCAAAATTATACTCATCAAAAGGGCCTTACAGAATATGGGACTACTGAGCCAACGTTGACTACATAAAAAACTTTAAAGTGGTTGCCCATTTTTTTGTTATTGGTGACCAATGTATTTGCAATATGATTACATGTCACTTATATAGTCTTTGTAGAAATTCTGCAAAATTTTCTATATTTTCAAAGTTATATCCCCTTGTTCAACAAGTCTTTTGTGCTGTCCACACAGAGGTCCTGTCCATAAAATGGCTGCTGTTGGAGGGTCATGATCGGGCAAATCACCTCTGTGTCATGTCTCTTCCAATCAAATACACTGCACCTGCCATCTGCACTAGTTCTGTTTGAAGTCTAGTTCAGGTGCAGTGTATTTTAATTGAGATGACATCACATGGAGGTTACATGACCCTCCATCAACGGCCATTTTAGGGCCAGGAGCTCTATGTGGACAGCAGAAAGGCATTGTAAATAGAAAATGGTGCTGATTTACCACAAGGACTATATTAGTAAGTGTCATATAATCATCTCACAAACACATCGGTCAACCCAGAAAGTGGCCAACACCTTTAAAGACTGTGACCTTATCGGTTATAGCGTGTGAAATCGTACTTCGGTGTGTGACTCGATCACTTGTATGTAATACATTCCCTTACCAATGATGGACAATAGTTCACACTCAGTTGCCTGTATTTCTTAAGGACCTGATGAGGTATTCAGTCATAACTGTTATCAACACTAAATGTGGTTTCACCCTATTGTGGTTGTTGAGTGGATTGCCCCATTCCTGGAGCATCAGTAGTGGACCCAAGATCTTCAGCAATTTGGTCAAGGAGGGAACGCATAAATGACTCTTCAGGTCTGTGATATTCACCCTGCGGATGGTGTTGTGGAGTATGAAGGGTATCGGAGTCAGAACCAGAATGGTATGGAAGGGATAGGTTGGAGGAAGGGGTAGGAAAAGAGATGGGAGTTGGAAAAATAGAGGAAGAAATAGTATCTTGGTGACCGATTGTAGAAGTAGTAGACGTAGAAGTCAAATCAGGACCATGTGGCGGCTCAGACAAGGGAGCTGGTCGTGTTTGAGAACTGGCACTGGATTGGGATTGTGAAGGTGATGGAAAAGAGACAAAAGAAGGTGAATGGGATTGGGAATGACACTAAATTTTATAGATGCTCACCCGTCTATTGTCATGTAAGGTGCTCTAAGTCTAACTGACTCACCCAGCCAGCAGGAAAATGCGTAAAAGTAAATTTGATTAATAGACTGGCACACTATATCTGGTAGAGAGCAGACAGATTGTATTGGACATAAGTTTATTTTCTCTCTTAAAAATAAAATATTGTAAGGGATCAGCTCTTTTTCGGGGGTCATTCTCACAATTAGCTTCACCACAGCCGGGTTGCAGGTCCAAACGTGAGATTTATTTTCACAGCAACAACAAAACAATACAAAATAAAAGGCTGCCCGTCTGGGCTCTACCTAAACATAACCTAACCCTACCTCACTCATAGCACCGTTCACACACTGTACCAACATGCGGCTTTCTTAGCCAATACTCCAGCACTTCCAGGCTGTAACAAAGTCCAGTACCTTTGGGGGATTGTGGCCCAGAAGTCCGCCTGACTCTGGCCTAGCGATAGTTCATTCCCAGACCTCGGGGAGCCCCCAAAGCTCAGGCTAACACCTAGCCCCGTGGCCCCTCAGCTAGCCCGGCTGAGACCACCCTTCCAGAGCCTCCAGCAGGCCTCTGTTGCACCAAGACTCTCTCTCTGACTAACAGTCTGGGCTGGACTCTTATCCCAGACTGATTGTGTCACCTGGTGCTGCCTCAGACCTGATGACTGACGGGGAAGACATGGAAACTCCTTCCATGAATCTCCCCTAGCAGCTATGGGGTCTGTCACTGCCTCACAATATATAGATAAAAAATGAACATATAGATAAAAAAAAGAAAGATATACCGTATATACTCGAGTATAAGCCGACCCGAGTATAAGCCGAGGCCCCTAATTTTACCCCCAAAAATGGGAAAAATTTGTGACTCGAGTATAAGACTAGGGTGGGAAATGCAGCAATAATGCAGAGCAGGGGCGTAACTAGAACTGACTGGGCCCCACAGCAAATTTTTTACAGGGCCCCCCTCCCTTAGGGTCCATTCAGACGTCCGCAAGTGCTTTGCGGTCCACAAAATGCGGATCTGGAAAACACAGATACCAGCCGTGTGCGTTTCGCATTTTGATAGTTCCCTATGATAGAAATGCCTATTCTTGTCCGCAATTGCAGACAAGAATAGGACATGTTCCATCTTATTTTGCGGGAGCCGCGGATTGGAACTACGGATGCGGACACAACACGGTGTGCTGTCCGCATCTTTTGCGGCCCTATTGAAATTAATGGGTTTGCACCTGTTCCGCAAAATTGTGGAACGGATGCGGACCCAGAACAACGGACGTGTGAATGGACCCTTACTTAAAATAAAACCTTTGAAAAAACCTATTTGTCTTTGTATCACCATTTTTTGACAGCTAAAACTTTTTTTTAGATTTCTGCCTAAAGAGCTGAAGCTTTTTTTCAAGTGGATGTAGTTTTTATTGGTACCCTTTTTGAATTAAAATTATTTATATTTTTTAATAGTGAAGACATTTTTGGACATGGCAATGCTTTTTTTTATGTGTATTTACCTATATTTAAAACACTGTGAAAGGGGGTGATTGGAACTTTCATCCCAACCTCTGCCCACTCCTTCCTCTGCCAGCCTCCTGTACTATAGCATGCGGTACGTGGCAGCCTCCCCTCTCTGCCTCCGCTGCTCTGCCATATACTAGTGCTTATTATGACACACATATGCATGCATCTGATGCCAGCCCAGAACCATCCTGGCATCACATTTGTGTATATGTAACTTAAAAGAGTGCCATAATAAGCACTAGTAGATGGCGCAACAGCAAGCAGAGAGGGGAGGCTGCCACGTACCGCATGCTATAGTACAGGAGGCTGGCAGAGGAAGTGTGGGCAGAGGTTGTGATCTGGCTACCTGGCAGCTACATGCTGAAGGCTTCAGCATGCAGCTGCCAGGTGGCGATCCCAGCCTCTGCCAGCCTCCTATATTATAACAGAAGCAGATGAATGCATTTTATTATATAGGAGGCTGGTGGGACTGGGATGGCAGCCTGTGGCAGCTACATGCTGCAGCCTGCCATGGCTGCACACTCAGAACTTTTTCTGCTGCTGTAACTGGTCTTACCTCTTCTCCTCTCCAAGTCTGTGAACTTGACAGACTAGGAGAAGAGGAAAGGGTTAACTACTTTGACTCTGCCCTGCCCTCCTCTTTCCTCATGCCCAGAGAGGCCCCAGAACCACTGTGTACTAGTGCAGCTGCAGCAGCAGGCAAGGCACATACCTGAAAAGTGCTGTGCAGCATGCTTGTTGTGCCTCCCTTCGCTCGCCTCTCTGCCATGATGCGCAGCTTCTCCCAGCCTCCCCGCCCCTTGAGGAGGACTTCATTTGGGGGCGGGCTGCCACTGTGCTGCCTGAAGAGATTACTATGCATAGCGTGCTGCCGACTTGTTCTCTGGCAGGTGTCACGCTATGCAGGCAGAAGAGGCAGCAAGTCAGCAGAATGCAGATAATCATGGATGGAGTTGCTCGCCGAAGCGGGCCCTGTGTTGATGAATGGGGGTGTAGGATGGATGGGAGGGGTGGGAGGGGTGGGCGGGCCTGGCCCCTATGTGACCGCACCAAATGTAAAGGGGAGGGGATTTGGAGGGGTTGTTTTCGGGGGTGGGGCCGGCCGGAAAATGTAAAGTTATGTACACACAGTAAGTGTGTGTGAGACACTGCTCCCGGGCCCCTTGTCAGCCCGGGCCCCGAAGCAGCCGCTTCCCCTGCTTCCCTGGTAGTTACGCCACTGATGCAGAGTGTATGTGTACATAATGCACACACTCTACATTATATACACACACACTCTGCATTAAATACAGGGAGCCATCCACAGATCCCCCCTAAACAGTGCCATCCACTCGAGTATAAGACGAGGGGGCTTTTTGAGCACAAAAATTTGTGCCCAAAAACTCGTCTTATACTCGAGTATATACGGTATATATATATAAAAAAAGAAGTGAAAAAAATTAAAAAAGGTTAGATATTACAACAGGATATATAAAATTAAGATATAAGTAAAAAACTGTCTTTACAGGGGAAGATAGAAATAAAAATCGAAATTGATTTGACCAAAAAATGATAGCAAGTTCTTCTGTTGAGATTATCAGTTGGTCAACAGGGTAGTCACTATTAGGTTGATAGCTGTATAGACAGGCATCATCCGCTGGATATGTCAGTATATATACTGGCAGCAGTAATATACTGTTCAAATGTCCCTGGTGAACCAGAGCTGCTACAGTACTTCAGCCTACAGGGATGAAAAGGTATATCTGTTGATCAATAATGTTCAAATATCTCCGGTGGGCCAGGGTTACCGGATCCCACTATTTCCCACTACTTGCAAATGTTCGGCTTTACAATAAATGCGGCTAATGCGACTATTGTATTGGATACTTTAACAACTATGGTGGGCAGGTATTCTTTGTATCACTCCTGTGGCGTCCCACATGGAGGTAATACACTGCCTGCCTTTACCTTTCTGGCGTCTTCTATGTATGTAGCCGCTTCCTTCCAGCAGGCTGTCCGGTCAGGGTTTGCTGTTCGCTGTGTTCTTCCAATACACGTGCGGCAAATTCGGCGTCCCACGTGGTTTTTGTGCGCTGGTTACATCTGCCGGGGAGACTGGTAGTGGGTATGTGGGCTAGCGTAGTTGTAGGGAAGAGCTTCCTATTAGGTTGGTCATCTGGACATGCGGGTATCGTAATTTTACCAAATGCGTTTCAGGGTCTAAACTCTACTCCTTCCTCAGTGGTAACCCGCTGTTATGTGT
Source organism: Bufo gargarizans (assembly GCF_014858855.1). NCBI lineage: Eukaryota > Metazoa > Chordata > Amphibia > Anura > Bufonidae > Bufo > Bufo gargarizans. Next base: position 477,877,187 of record NC_058084.1, on the reverse strand, counting down.
GGCGCCCTTTTTATCCAGCTCCTTCAATTAAAGGGTAATTATGCCTCAATCATTCCAATCTGATTTCAATAATACAATCATGGTAATGAAAGGAAGCATTATTCTTTGAAATATGTGTACTAAAACATGTGTATATAAGAAGAGTGTAAAAAATGTGTAAGAGGATTGAATATAAGAAAGGGTATAAAAAGAGGATTTTGAATGTATTAAAAAAAATGGGAATACACATATATATATATATATATATATATATATACAGTACAGACCAAAAGTTTGGACACACCTTCTGATTCAAAGAGTTTTCTTTATTTTCATGACTATGAAAATTGTAGATTCACACTGAAGGCATCAAAACTATGAATTAACACATGTGGAATTATATACATAACAAAACAGTGTGAAACAACTGAAAATATGTCATATTCTAGGTGACTTATGGGATGGAAGATACTTCAGCCCATAAACCTGCCCCTTACCTTACTACACCCTCCTGTCCCGCAATTAACAAACAGAGACATCTTCTTGGGAAAAGAGCCTTCTCGGCCATTTTATTAAACAACATTAATTATCACTTAACAGAAACACGCATAACATATCAATTACCATAACATATGAACCATTGCATAGGATCCTAGAAGGCAACAGGTAAGCTGTGTTCTCCACCATTCAACTCCACTTGTCATACCGCCTTACCCTCGGCCGCGGTCACCGACCCAAGAGCACCGAATACTCCATACTGTAATTGATCTCCCCTGTAGGCCCATCTGCCCAACAGGACCCCCATGCACAAGCTTACCGAACCTCCTGAGATGCACACTCCACCTTGGCATACACCTCTTAAACTTATCATTGCCTTCCAGGACCCTCCATTACCACGCCACGAACGACCATAGGAGACACCTCACCTATGGGAGTCCCGCCACACCCGAAGAGCCGTCTCCAGACCCTCCTGAATCCCTAAGGCCCACATATCAATTCCCACCTCATTCAGGTGAACACCATCAGACCTAAGGAACTGAGGCGATGCCGCCTCCAGCTCCCGGTGACGCACCACAATTCCACCATGGCGTCTCACAAAACGCCCAACCTCCCTATTAAGCTTAGCCCGGGCCCTGTTAAGACAGTCCACCGACCTCGCAAAACACCACACCCTCCGAGCCACCACCTCGGACCAAACCACCAACATACCCGGAACATCCGACCACAAACGCAGTAAGTCCAACTTCATATCCCGAATCACCTCCCTAGTACTGCGAACACCAAGATCATTTCCCCCAACATGCAATACAACAATATCAGGTGACCTATCCAACGAGACCGAAGAATGAAATTCCGGAAGCACCCTACCCCACAAAAGGCCCCGTATGCCAATCCAGCGCACTTGCATGTCAGCCGGGTCGAACCCCAATTGCCGTCCGTTCCTCCGCACGTCCGCCCGCAATGCTCCCCAGTACACGTAGGAATGTCCGAAGATCCATGCCATACAAGCCGACCCTGTAAACACATAAAATCAAAACCTAACTCACCAGTCAGCTTAACAAAATTCCGTATAAACAACTGAACTTTGTTCCCCTTGGCACTCACAACATATGGGGACGAACATACGATTGATAACATCTAGATTCCCACCGGCCAATCCGCTTAATGGCCTCCTCCCCCAGGCCCCATCTGGCCATCTCCGTTGCCGCCCCAATCCTAAAGGAATGAGACCCAAAGTCCAGTGCCGGATAACCCGCCGCAACAAATTGATACCGCGACAATGCCGACACATCCACATGCATCAACAACGAACCCACCACATCCGGCCTAACCACCAACAACTCCTCCACACACCTGACCGGACACAAAACCGACCCAAGCAATGGGCGCAGTATAATAACCACCCCTTTGCCCTCCTGATCCGTTTTAGACCTGCGCAATACACAACGTAAACCACCCCCAGAAAAACACACATCCTGCCGCAACAAACCGCCCCCACACGACCGACTTCCCGACACCAATTCAGACACCCTGAAGGCCCCCAAAAAGGCCAAGGAAAAAGCAGCCCTAAATAAAGAAACCTCATAAGGCGTGAAACACACCACACAAACCATCTCCCACAACGACTGCAACACTGCCCACGAAACCGGCCTACGAGTGTCTGGCCGAGCGGCACTCCGCCTATAACCCTTCAAAGCCTGCCGCACCAGAAAACATTTAGACACATCCACAAGACCCCGCAACCGTAACCAAAAGGTGACAGCCGCCACCCGCTTGGAAACCACCGAAACAGACACCCCCGAACTATAAGACAAACCGATAAAATATACTAACAACATCTGAAAATCCTCCACTACCTCACAACCCCCCACCTGATCCAGCAACTGCTCCCACACCGAAGAATACGCCAACCACGTACTCCTACTCACGGACCGGCGAATCAACTCAGAGGAGACCCCAAGGCCATGTTCCAGAGCCACTGAGGACATGGTAGACCCAACTCGTCCGCATCCGGCACCAGCCTGCGAAAACGATCCCACTGAAAACAGTGGCGGATCCAGAGCCTGGTCTCGGGAGGGGCACTTTCAGATTATTTTCTGTCCGCCGCCACAAAACAATGGTGCTTATAGAACAGACTCCACAGTGTAGGCTATATGTGTATAACAAACATATTTCACATGAAAACTTACAGTTACTTGGCTTGGCCCTTGGGGATCTCGGTCGCCACTTCCACACTTTGGCCGGGGGCTCGGCGGAGCTGATGTTGTGTTTTATCCTAATGAGAAAGATTTCATAATAAGGATTTGGAGAAGGGGCAGAGGGATAGCAGAGCAGGGAGAGGCTGGTGCTGCTACTAGGGGGTCATACCATGGGGAAGTAATAAAGCCCACTATAATGCCCCCCCAGTAGTAATAATTCTCCTTATAATGTGCCAGTGCAAAAAAATACAACTTGTAATGCCCCTAGTTGAGCTAATGTCCCCATAGTGCCCACATAATGTGCCAGTATAAAATACCCCTATATAGTCCCCCTAGTAAATGACCCCATAGTGCTCGTCACTCTCCTTCCTCCTAGTGCCCCCCATAATGTACTAGTATAAAATGTTTATACTAGTACATTATGGGGGACACTGAGTAGATGCCCTCAGTGTCCCCCATAATTTGCAAGTATAAAATACCCCTTCTTAGTGCCCCCCGTAGATGACCCCATAGTACTCCTCTCCCCCCTTCCCCATAGTACCCACCATAATGTGTCCCAGTATAAAATTGTACTGTACAGAGAGCCCATATAAAATACCCCTTCTTTGTGGCCTCAGTAGATGCCCCTATAGTGCCCCCAATCATGTTCCAGTATTAACAGCCCCCCCACTGTGCCAGTAATAATAGCCCCCTATGCCAGTAATAACAGCCCCCCTGTGCCAGAAATAACAGCCCCCAGTAATAACAGCCCCTCTGTGCCAGTAATAAGAGCCCCCAGTAATAACAGCCCCCAGTAATAAGAGCCTCTCTGTGCCAGTAATAACAGCCCCCAGTAATAACAGCCCCTCTGTGCCAGCAATAAGAGCTCCCAGTAATAACAGCCCCCAGTAATAACAGCCCCTCTGTGCCAGTAATAACAGCCCCCAGTAATAAGAGCCCCTCTGTGCCAGTAATAACAGCCCCTCTGTGCAGGTAATAACAGCACCCAATAATAACAGCCCCCCTTTGCCTGTAATAACAGCCCCCAGTAATAAGAGCCCCTCTGTGCCAGTAATAACAGCCCCCCTTTGCCAGCAATAACAGCCCCCAGTAATAACAGCCCCCTTTTGCCAGTAATAACAGCCCCCCTTTGCCAGTAATAACAGCCCCCGTCAGTAATAACTGCCCCCGCCAGTAAAAGTATTGTATATAATAAAAATAATAAAAAAACATACTTACCTCCATGTCAGTGATGCGATGCAGGCCTCTTCTGGCCTGCGCCGGCCTCTGATAGGCTGCAGGCACTAGGCCGGCAGCCTATCAGAGGAAGGGAAAGGGACACGCCTCTCCCTCCCCTACCGCAGCACAGGCAGGCATCTGTATCGCTGTCCTGAGGACGGCGATACAGATGACTGGAGATGAGTGCTTCCACAATGGAAGCGCTCATCTCCCTGTGCCCAGCCGCCGCCGCCCGCTGCCAGCTCGGGGGGGGGGGGCAATTGCCCCGTTGCCCTTCCCCCTGGATCCGCTACTGACTGAAAACGAGAGAGTGAATCAGCAATGTCATTATTAACATCCGGGACATGCACAGCCACAAAACAAGCATTCAACCGCAAACCGCTAAGAACTAAATGGCGAAGCAAGCGCAACACCGGGGGCGAATTAGCAGACTGACTGTTAATCGCCTGAACCACCCCCATGTTGTCACAGCAAAATCTCACTCTTTTATTCCTGAGCACATCCCCCCACAACTCAACAGACAAAACAATCGGAAACAATTCCAACAAAACCAAATTCCTCAAAAACCCCGCTTCCACCCAAACATCCGGCCAGGCACCTGCACTCCACTGCCCCCCACAAAAGGCCCATTAACCACAAGACCCCGACGCATCTGTACACAGCTCCAAATCAACACTGGCAACAGGCGCCCCCATCCACACCGAACGCCCATTAAATTCCCCCAAAAAACGCTCCCACACCAGCAAGTCATCCCGAACCTCAGATGATAATCGCAAAAAATGGAAAGGCTTCTGCACCCCTGCCGTCGCCATGGCCAAGCGCCTGCAGAAAACCCGGCCCATTGGCAGAATTCTACATGCAAAATTCAACTTCCCTAGAACAGACTGCACACGCCGCAACTGCACCTTTTTCGCCTTCCTCAAGAAAGTAATATTATCGCGCAAATCCGCCACCTTTTCATCCGGCAACCGGCACTCCATGGCCACACTATCAATCACTATACCCAAAAATTTCACAGAAGTCGCCGGACCCTCCGTCTTTTCCGGCGGCAACGGGACTCCCAAACGACCAGCTATGCTCTCCTTTGTGTGCAATAACACTGAACAAACTCGCAGCAACCCTTTTTCTGCCCGCCACCAGGCTCGGACGCCGAGGAAGCCCCGGCCGCCCCACGAAAGGACTGATGACCCACCTTTGGAGCGGCCATAAGCCGCATCCAAAGACCGATATCCTTATGATCCCAACGAATACTCGCCCCGACCGCCTTTCGCTGACGAAATTGTTCGTCGTACCTCAGCCATGCCACACCCCCATAAGTCCTGTAGGCCTCACCAATGGCATCCATGTAACAGAAAAGAGCGGAACAGTGTTCCGGCGCTTTTTCCCCCACCACACTCGCCAGAATGGCAAAAGCCTGCAGCCAATTCAAATACGTCCGCGGTATCAACCAATACCGACGCTTCTCCTCTTCCGACTCTTCTTTTTTGGACTCATCAGGCTTAACCCTATCTAAACTAAACTTTTCCAACTGGAGCAACGAGAATATTTCCATCCACGTACTCGTCCCTCCAGATCTTCTCCTTAACCTCCGCCTTCAAATGAGCCCCCAGCGGCCCCTCAAAGCAGACGTAAACCTCACCCCTAGCCGCGTCCGCCAACCGTACCTCGTCCCCAACCTTACCTTTTCCACCAACACCGACCGACACTTCCCCAGCCCCCGGAACCACCAAATCCGCCCCAACGCTACTCGAGCCCGCCCCGCCAGACTGACACCCCACACCGCCGGACGCTACCGGAGCCCATACCGCCGTCGGCGACTCCCGAACACCCGACCCCAATCTAGACAAAAGCGACACCATCCCCTCCAGCAACTTCTGCGCCAACCCCGACCCTGCAAAACACCACCCCCCACAACTTGCTCAACAGGAGCCCGTTGCTGACCCGAAGGTCCCCCACCTGACTGGCCCTGAGGTATCCGCCCAGCAGCCACGGTCCGCCCAGATGCTCCCGCCATCGATGGTCCGCTCAGCGGCGCCTCTGCGGGACCGGCTCCATCCTCGTCCATCCGCCCGTCGTCAGCTTCCCAGTCATCCTGACTCACTTCGCTGTCCACCACCTCCACATCCGCCAGCCGTCCAGGCCCACCGCTAGACGGCCGCTGCCCCTTGTCGCCCCCGGCAACCGACGCCACCCGGCCCCGTCCACGCTCACCGGCAGGGGAACCGGCAGCCGCCACACAAATAGCTCCATCCCTGCCGTCGTCCTGTACTGCAGCTCCTCCGGATCCAGCTCCCACAGCCACAGCATCCTCCTGCACCGACCCGCCTGCAGTACCAGGAACAGCCACCGGTGTCGCTGCTGCGCTCCGCCTCCTCCCCTGCCGCCTCACAGAAGAACGCCGCCGGCCCTGCGACAGGGGCCGTGGCGCTACCCAGTGGCGTTGCCAGGGGGGGCCAGAGGGGGCCACGGCCCCCCATACATCATGCTCGGCCCCCCCATGTGCCCCCCCAACTAAAATGCGCCCCCCCCCCCCCAAAGTGAGCCGCCGCCGCCGGGCACAGGGAGATGAGCGCTTCCATTGCGGTGCAGGGGAGGGAGAGGCGTGTCCCTTCCCCTTGCTCTGATAGGCTGCCGGCACTAGGCCGGCAGCCTATCAGAGGCCGGCGCAGGCGGCGCGATGACGTCATCGCGCTGCCTGAGCCATACAGCGTGGGACACAGACCAGAAGAGGCCTGCATCGCATCGCTGCCACTGAGGTAAGTATAAGTGTTCTTTTTTTTTTTCTTACAATAGTGATACTGAAGGGGTGGGGGACTTAATAATGCCACATGATGGGGGGGGGACGACTTAATAATGCCACATGATGGGGGGGACTTAATAATGCCACATGATGGGGGGGACTTAATAATGCCACATGATGGGGGGGACTTAATAATGCCACATGATGGGGGGGACTTAATAATGGCACATGATGGGGGGGGACTTAATAATGGCACATGATGGGGGGGGACTTAATAATGCCACATGATCGGGGGGACTTAATAATGGCACATGACGGGGGGGGGGGACTTAATAATGGCACATGATGGGGGGACTTAATAATGGCACATGATGGGGGGGACTTAATAATGCCACATGATGGGGGGGACTTAATAATGGCACATGATGGGGGGGACTTAATAATGGCACATGATGGGGGGGGACTTAATAATGGCACATGATGGGGGGGACTTAATAATGGCACATGATGGGGGGGACTTAATAATGGCACATGATGGGGGGGAGACTTAATAATGGCACATGATGGGGGGGGACTTAATAATGGCACATGATGGGGGGGACTTAATAATGGCACATGATTACTGGCACGTAATGGGGGGCTTATTACTGACACGTAATGGGGGGCGACTTAATAATGGCACATGATTACTGGCACGTAATGGGAGGCTTATTACTGACACGTAATGGGGGGCGACTTAATAATGGCACATGATTACTGGCACGTAATGGGGGGCTTATTACTGGCACATGATGGGGGGGCTTATTACTGGCACATGATGGGGGGCCTATTACTGGCACGTAATGGGGGGCTTATTACTGGCACGTAATGGGGGGCTTATTACTGGAACGTAATGGGGGGCTTATTACTGGCACATTATTGGTGGGCACTATAGGGGCATCTACTGAGGCAACACAAAGAAGGGGTGTTTTATATGGGGGGCTCTGTACAGTAGCATTTTATACTGGGACACATTATGGTGGGTACTATGGGGAAGGGGGGAGAGGAGTACTATGGAGTCATCTACGGGGGCACTAAGAAGGGGTAATTTATTCTTGCAAAATTATGGGGGACACTGAGGGCATCTACTGGGGCATTTTATACTGGTACATTATGGGGGGCACTAGGAGGAAGGGGGAGAGGAGCACTATGGGGGCATTTACTGGGGGCACTATATAGGGGTATTTTATACTGGCACATTATGGGGGACATTAGCTCAACTGGGGGCATAAGGGGGTATTTTTTGCATTGTCACACTATGAGGAGAATTATTACTACTGGGGGGGCATAATGGTGGGCTTTATTACTCCCCCATGGTATGACCCCCTAGTAGCAGCACCGGCCTCTCCCTGCTCTGCTATTCCTCTGCCCCTTCTCCAAATCCTTATTATGAAATCTTTCTCATTAGGATAAAACACATCAGCTCCGCCGAGCCCCCGGCCAAAGTGTGGAAGTGGCGTCCGAGATCCCCAAGGGCCAAGTAACTGTAAGTGTTCATGTGAAATATGTTTATGTTTTACACATATAGCCTACACTGTGCTACACAATATACAGTATACCGCTACACTGTGCACACAATATACAGTATACCGCTACACTGTGCACACAATATACAGTATACCGCTACACTGTGCACACAATATACAGTATACCGCTACACTGTGCCACACAATATACAGTATACCTCTACACTGTGCCCCACAATATACAGTATACCGCTACACTGTGCCACACAATATACAGTATACCGCTACACTGTGCCATACAGTATACCTCTACACTGTGCCACACAATATACAGTATACCTCTACACTGTGCCACACAATGTACAGTATACCTCTACACTGTGCCACACAATATACAGTATACCTCTACACTGTGCCCCACAATATACAGTATACCTCTACACTGTGCACACAATATACAGTATACCTCTACACTGTGCCCCACAATATACAGTATACCTCTACACTGTGCCACACAATATACAGTATACCTCTACACTGTGCCACACAATATACAGTATACCGCTACACTGTGCCACACAATATACAGTATACCTCTACACTGTGCCACACAATATACAGTATACCTCTACACTGTGCCACACAATATACAGTATACCTCTACACTGTGCCCCACAATATACAGTATACCGCTACACTGTGCCACACAATATACAGTATACCTCTACACTGTGCCACACAATATACAGTATACCTCTACACTGTGCCACACAATATACAGTATACCGCTACACTGTGCCACACAATATACAGTATACCTCTACACTGTGCCACACAATATACAGTATACCTCTACACTGTGCCACACAGTATACCTCTACACTGTGCCACACAGTATACCTCTACACTGTGCCACACAGTATACCTCTACACTGTGCCACACAGTATACCTCTACACTGTGCCACACAGTATACCTCTACACTGTGCCACACAGTGTACCTCTACACTGTGCCACACAGTATACCGTATACCTCTACACTGTGCCCCACGATATACAGTATACCTCTACACTGTGCCCCACGATATACAGTATACCGCTACACTGTGCCACACAGTATACAGTATACCTCTATACTGTGCACACAATATACAGTATACTGCTACACTGTGCCCCACGATATACAGTATACCTCTACACTGTGCCCCACGATATACAATATACCGCTACACTGTGCCACACAGTATACAGTATACCTCTACACTGTGCCACACAATATACAGTATACCTCTACACTGTGCCCCACAATGTACAGTATAACGCTACACTGTGCCACACAATATACAGTATACCGCTACACTGTGGAGTCTGTTCTATAAGCACCCTTGTTCTGTGGCGGCGGACAGAAAATAATCTGGAAGTGCCGCTCCCGAGACCAGGCTCTGGATCCGCCACTAGTCTGGACCGCTCACAGGAGTGTACATTTCTTCTAAACTGTAATCCGTATCCTCTGACCTGCAGAAATCAGCGCTCGCTCGATAACAACTAACAGGCAGTACCTGAAGGCTGTAGCCTGGCCCTGTTACCGAAGCTAGCCGAGTGGTGTAAGGTTAAGGTACTAGTAGAGATGAGCGGCTGCTGAATCCTGATTTAAAGTTACTGCAGGATATGGATTACGGTTTAGAAATGTCAAATGTACACTCCTGTGAGAGGCGGGGAGGGGGATCTGTGGATGACACTGTTATGGAGGGGGAAATGGGGATGACACTGTCATGGGGTGGATCTGTGGATGACACATATAGCATAAGATGCTATACCCGGTATGTGGCATCCACAGATCCACCCCATAGCAGTGTCATCCACAGATCCCCCTCTCTATAAAAGTGTCATCCACAGACAGCTGGACTTTTCTTCCCTGTTGCGGTTTTAGGTATCGCAGCATTTCGAAGCGTACTTGTGTAAATGTATCGTTGTTATAGCTGCCCCCCCTACTTTTGTCCTGGCCCCCAGTGTGCCCCCCCAAATTTTGAAAGCTAGAGATGCCACTGGCGCTACCCGCTCCACTGCTGGCGACAATCCAGGATCCAGGCCCCCACCAACAGACCGTGGGGCCGCACGCTCCTCCACCAACCTCGGCCGACTCACCGCCCGCTCCACAGGTAAGAGACGACGTCTGGCTCGCTCCCCCTCAGACAAGGCCTCCAGGGGAGGCGCCGCTCCGCCATAGCTCCCCCCACGCCGCGAATAGGACAAGGCGACGGGGGCAACCCGGTCCTCTCCCGCTGGTGCCCGGCGCCGACCAGGATTCCTCCCGCTGCGGCAGCAAGGCACCGGACTCACTGCCCTCACCGCCCGCACCAGAGGGTCCCTGCTGGGGCTCCTTAAGCGCCGCCGCACCCGTGGGGTAGCCTCAGGGCTCAGTCTCTCAGGGGGCACAGACCTCCTAGCCCTGGGCCTCGCAACAGGGGCTGCCGGTGTGGGAACCGGACCCGCCAAAACAGCCTGCAGACTCTGTTGCAACCAGTCGGCCCCATGTCTCTCAGCCGCCGCCTTCACTGCCCCCGATAAATCCTCCAAAGACGCCATAACTCACAGCGCTCGCCAGACACGAGGAAAAAACTTTCTACTTCTTCCCACGAGCGCCGTCTGACAAACTCCGCCCCCACTCCCCTCATATACTGCCCGGGAATCCATGACCATGACCCCTCCCCTCAACCTAACCTTAACCCTCAACTGCCTAACTTTCCCCCAAGTCACACAGCACTATACTAAGGCTGCGCCTAGCTTCGTTGCTCCCATTCTTCAAAGTAGCCACCTTTTGCTTTGATTACTGCTTTGCACACTCTTGGCATTCTCTTGATGAGCTTCAAGAGGTAGTCACCTGAAATGGTTTTCACTTTACAGGTGTGCCTTGTCAGGTTTAATAAGTGGTGTTTCTTGCCTTATAAATGGGGTTGGGACCATCAGTTGCGTTGTGGAGAAGTCAGGTGGATACACAGCTGATAGTCCTACTGAATAGACTGTTAGAATTTGTATTATGGCAAGAAAAAAGCAGCTAAGTAAAGAAAAACAAGTGGCCATCATTACTTTAAGAAATGAAGGTCAGTCAGTCCGAAAAAAGTGTCCCCAAGTGCAGTCACAAAAACCATCAAGCGCTACAAAGAAACTGGCTCACATGCGGACCCCCCCAGATAAGGAAGACCAAGAGTCACCTCTGCTGCGGAGGATAAGTTCATTCGAGTCACCAGCCTCAGACATCGCAGGTTAACAGCAGCTCAGATTAGAGACCAGGTCAATGCCACACAGAGTTCTTGCAGCAGACACATCTCTAGAACAACTGTTAAGAGGAGACTGTGTGAATCAGGCCTTCATGGTAGAATATCTGCTAGGAAACCACTGCTAAGGACAGGCAACAAGCAGAAGAGACTTGTTTGGGCTAAAGAACACAAGGAATGGACATTAGACCAGTGGAAATCTGTGCTTTGGTCTGATGAGTCCAAATTTGAGATCTTTGGTCCCAACCACCGCGTCTTTGTGCGACGCAGAAAAGGTGAACGGATGGACTCTACATGCCTGGTTCCCACCGTGAAGCATGGAGGAGGAGGTGTGATGGTGTGGGGGTGCTTTGCTGGTGACACTGTTGGGGATTTATTCAAAAATGAAGGCATACTGAACCAGCATGGCTACCACAGCATCTTGCAGCGGCATGCTATTCCATCCGGTTTGCGTTTAGATGGACCATCATTTATTTTTCAACAGGACAATGACCCCAAACACACCTCCAGGCTGTGTAAGGGCTATTTGACCATGAAGGAGAGTGATGGGGTGCTGCGCCAGATGACCTGGCCTCCACAGTCACCGGACCTGAACCCAATTGAGATGGTTTGGCGTGAGCTGGACCGCAGAGTGAAGGCAAAAGGGCCAACAAGTGCTAAGCATCTCTGGGAACTCCTTCAAGACTGTTGGAAGACCATTTCAGGTGACTACCTCTTGAAGCTCCTCAAGAGAATGCCAAGAGTGTGCAAAGCAGTAATCAAAGCAAAAGGTGGCTACATTGAAGAACCTAGAATATGACATATTTTCAGTTGTTTCACACTTTTTTGTTATGTATATAATTCCACATGTGTTAATTCACAGTTTTGATGCCTTCAGTGTGAATCTACAATTTTCATAGTCATGAAAATAAAGAAAACTCTTTGAATGAGAAGGTGTGTCCAAACTTTTGGTCTGTACTGTATATATATATATATATATATATATATATATACAATATATACCTCAAAATGGATGTTTATGTAGACAAGTCTTGTGGTATACATAAATAATATGAGATGTCGGTCAGTCCCTTCTTAGGGATGTCTATTTTAAGGATTCTGTAGCTGTATAAAGGCTAATGATAGATTTTTACGTAGATTTATGAAATATTGATACATTTACTCTTTTTATCTATTTTTATTTTGTATTTCATATTAATATTTTATAAATCTATGGGGGTCTTGGTATGTTTACCCTTTTTATACTTTTTTATATTTGTATATTGTATTATATATGTCTTCTGCGTAAATATGTATCCTTTCAGTTGCTGGGTAACTTCTTTTATGAGGACAAATAATGGGTGACTTTTGTTTGAGAAGGTGGGGGCCTCAGACCAAGGCTCTTTAGTCAACTTTAGTGACCCAGTTGATCTTGGGGGGGGGGTGCTGCAACTCAAATGCAGGCTTCACTGCTCTGCACCACAATCTCCCCCGCTCTGCCTTATACCGCACTCTGCCCCAGACAATCTGGATCAGTTTGGCAAGTATGCTGTTTTACCTATAAAGGCAGAGAGCCACACATGGCAGGCACAGTATATGGGACGGTTTGGCAGTCTAAGTATATCAGAGAGTTAGGACGGATAAAAAAAATGGAGCGCTTAGGGCAGGAACTGCATTTGGGGGCCGCTTTCAGCCTCTGTTTCTCATAACATGAGGCTAATATATCGATTCAATGGAAAACGATGGATAAAATTGATGGAAGTGGTTAAATACATCATATAACCTGTTGTTAGTCACGATCATCGTCTACAAGTTCCCCTGTCCCTCCGGCCTAGGTTTACGCAACTAAGCACAATTATTTATCTCGCTTCGTCTGGCGCACGGTGAGATGGCCGCAGCTTAGACAATAATTACATAAAGGAGGAGGTGTAATTTTCCGCTTTCAAAACAAAACAATACGAATAATTTTCACTTAATTGGAATAATTATTTCCCTTTGTAATTAGCTCCATATCGCATTGAGAGAGAAGCCGCTCTTCCACCATTTACTCGTGACAAAAGGAGATCAAGCCTCTGTTGTGTCTTTGACCTATAATAAACAGCAAAAAAGCAGCGAATGGTGGCAAGAGATTAGAAGACGCCTTACAACCAGACGCATTACACGTAAGTGGGTTAACCCACATATCATCCAGTGCCCTCACCTATTCACTACTCCAGTAAGTCCAATAATCTGGCACTGGAGGGTATGAAAAGGCAGCAGATGTGGAATGTTCCACGCCAAATCATGAAAGAAAATGCGTAGATGTTGATGTAAAAAAAAAATGGGTTACGAGTTCACCGTCCACCATGGATGAAATTACTGTATTATTACATCAAAACACAATTAAAACACAATAGCAAGCAGGTATGACGCGTTTCAGAGGCGGCCTATTGGTATCTTAAGAAGGAGGTAGACCACCTCTGAAACACGTCATACAGGCCTGCAATTTTGTTTCAATTGTCTAACACAGTGTCCTCGTAACCTATTTTTTTGCTTTGACGTCCACACATTATCCTAGCAGGGTTAGCACTCAAGCTCTTAACTCAAATTTCTTAACTCATCGCGTTATCTTGAGACAAAAGCCAATGAAAAGCAATTGAAGGTGTTTGCTTAGATTAGATAACACAACTCAGAAATCTCAGAAAACAGGAGTGTTAACTCTACTCCATCCGTATGCGGCCTGAATTGGTGATCCAGTACGGAGGTGCGGCAGTCCGCATGTGTTTCATCTAAGTCACTGAGTTGTGCCGGTCTTATGGAGAACTCTATTTGGTGGGTGGATCTCACCTAACTTTATTCCATATCATCACCGTTTCACACAATGGAGCTCCTCTTTGCGTTCATATTTTTCTCACATCACAAAAGAAGACCTGGTATTGTTGACGGGTTCTGTAATAATTGTCTTGCAGGTGTAGATCTGAGGAAGTTGGTCTACATAGAGCTATGGGTGACCATATGAAGCGAGTTCCTGGTGAGCCGATGCAGAGGATGGGAGTGGTAATGGCCATGATGAGATGTTGTGTCACAGTGTACTCCCTCAGGCCGTTGCTCCCTGGGGATCAGTGCAGTGGAGATGTAGTTTGAAGAATCAGAACCAGAAGTAAGCGTATAACTAAGTGCGAAAAATAACTTGAGGTACATCCAGCAGCAGTTGATACATAGTACGGTTTTTGCCACCAGTTGAGGAAATATGGTGGCAAGTTGGATTGGTAGTTGTGGGTATAGGTGTCAGCTATAAGATTCAGCCTTCAGCTTTGTTTGACCTAATGGTGGTATAGGTGATGGGTGTCTGAGCCACAGTCCCTCACCTTGCAGCAGTGTCTGTAAAGCTGTGTTTCGCTGATCACTCTGCTGTCTTGTCTCTCAGGTGCTTCCTGGAAGAAGGATTTGCTGATCTCTCTGGAGTATTTGTCTCACAGGACAAAAATGTATAGTTCCTGTGAGTAGGAGCTCTGGCATGTGCATCCTCTCCTCTCTGCAGCTATACTGAAACCCCCCACCCGCCCCAGCAGGAAGCCCTGTTCCTGTCAAAAAATGCCAACCATACCTTCCTTTTTCTGGTACATACGGCCACTACAGGGAAAATGAAAACATGACATCACATAACTATGTACAATTGCAGATACTCCCAGGTCAGGGGTACGGCACATACCACTTTAATAGCTGTCAGCAGCTCCAACGCCCCCACACTCATGTACGCAAAGTTCGGGCGACATCTGTTCTTCTGCACTCCCCTGTACACATGCACTTCTGGTTTGGTCGACAGCTATTCCTGCCAACTTCTCCATACACATGCATGCTTAGTTTGGCTGATAGCTATAACGCCCAACTACCCCATACACATGCATGCTTGGTTTTTCACAGACAGCTGTTCCTCCTCATTCTCACATATACATGCACACTTGGTTTGACTGACATCTGTTCCTCCTAACTCCCCCACAGACATGCAAGCTTGCATGCTTGGTTAGTCAAACAGCTCTTCCTTTCAGCTCACCAATACACCTGCATGCTTGGTTTGGCCTACAGCTATATCTCCTAACTCCCTCCTAACATATGCTCACTCAGCTCAGCCAATAGCTATTCCTCCAGACTGCCCCCTACAAATACATGCCGAAGGCTGTTATTACAGACTTCCCAAAACATATGCATGCTTGGTTTGGCCGCCAGATATTCCTCCCGATTCCCCCATGCACATGCATGTCTGGCTTGGCGCACAACTTTCCCATACAGTTGCAATTTTGGTTTGTCTGATAGCTACTGTATATCTCCTAAGGCTGGGTTCACACGGAAGGTGTGGGTGCGTCACGGGAACATGCACGATTTTTCCGCGCGAGTGCAAATCATTGTAATGCGTTTTGCACGCGAGTGAGAAAAATCGGCATGTTTGGTACCCAAACCCGAACTTCTTCACAAAAGTTCGGGTTTGGGATCGGGGTTGTGTAGATTGTATTATTTTCCCTTATAACATGGTTATAAGGGAAAATAATAGCATTCTTAATACAGAATGCATAGTACAATAGCGCTAGAGGGGTTAAAAAAATAATAATAATAATTTAACTCACCTTAATCCACTTGCTCGCGCAGCCGGCATCTCTTCTGTCTTCTTCTTTGCTGTGTACAGGAAAAGGACCTGTGGTGACATCACTCCGGTCATCACATGGTCCATCACATGATCCATCACCATGATAAAAGATCATGTGATGGACCATGTGATGACCGGAGTGACGTCACCACAGGTCCTTTTCCTGTACACAGCAAAGAAGAAGACAGACCAGATGCCGGCTGCGCGAGCAAGTGGATTAAGTTAATTTTTATTTTTTAACCCCTCCAGTGCTATTGTACTATGCATTCTGTATTAAGAATGCTATTATTGTCCCTTATAACCATGTTATAAGGGAAAATAATAATGATCGGGTCTCGATCCTGATCGTCTCCTAGCAACCGTGCGTGAAAATCACACCGCATCCGCACTCGCAATTTTCACTCAGCCACATTCACTTCTATGGGGCCTGCGTTGCAACGTGATAAACGCACAATATAGAGCATGCTGCGATTTTCACGCAACGCATAAGTGATGCGTGAAAATCACAGCTCATGTGCACAGCCCCATAGAAATGAATGGGTCCGGATTCAGTGCAGGTGCAAAGCGTTCACCTCCCGCATTGCACCCGCTCGGAAATCTCGCCCGTGTGAACTCAGCCTAATTCCTCCATGTATGCTTGGTTTGTCGAACAGCTATTCCTCATAAGTTACCCATATACATGCATGCTTGGTTTGGCTGACAGCTATTCCTTCTGATTCCCCCATACACATCCATGTGCATTACCCCAGAACAGAGGGTATCTGCAAATGGTTTGTAATGTTATGTTATGTAATTTAAAGGGAACCTGTCATCAATTTTATGCTGACCTTACTGAGGGCACCATAAATTAGTGACAGAAATACTTCAGCGATGTGTCACTCATGAGCTAAAAGTAAGTGGTTGCTGAGAACCAGCACCATATTCACTGCAGCCCAGGCCTTGAAAAGAGTCAAATCTACTTGAGAAGAGTCCTGGTTATTCATGATTTCCTGCTCTCTCACCCATCTGCTGATGATTGGCAGATCTCTCCTAGAGAGAAAGGGAGAAAACCAGGTATTAGACGGTCAGTCATCAGCAGGTGGGAAGGAGAGCAGGAATTCATCAATAACCAGGACTCTTCTCAGGTGGCCGTGACTCTTTTCCAGGCCCAGTTTGCAATGATTGTGATGTTGGTTCTCGGCAACCACTCATTTTTAACTTATAAATGACTGACCGCTGAAATTAACTCACCTGTTTCTACTTTATTCTGCTGTTAGTATTGGCAGCATAAAGTTGATGACAGGTTCCATTTAATGTACACCCAGCATGACCTGATATGGTTTGCAGAGACAGGGTTAACCACCTTGGTCCTACCCTCTTGGCAGAAGTGGGTTTGTCTGACATCTTGTCTAGAGGTGGTTTCTAATCTAATGACAGAGGTTGGAAGAAACAAGTCCATGCACTCCTTCTCTTTAGACTTTAGGATCCATAGACTAACAGATCTATGTGAAATTCACTACTTCTGCTACAGCAAGAAAAATAGAAAGAAAGATGAATGTAGGACCTGCATGGCAGAGCATAGGATTCAGCAAAGTAACTTGCTACTACAGCTAACCAGACTTTGATGCATGTGAGAGATTACAGTTAAACAAGACAAAGTGCTGGGCACCACCATAAATCATATAAATCAAAATATTTATACATCAGAAACCCACCAATATTATTAGTAGGGATTACCGTTAAGACACCCTTCACACTTAACCACATCCTGGACAGACGTGCCTCTACAGACATGTATCCCGCAGGACACTACAGCCATAATTTCCAGCTTACAGTTACCAGCCAGAGATTATATTGAGAGAGACTTTAGCAGGATAGGGTACCGAGATTGCCATTATTTGCCACTGTTCCAGACTCCATACCTCGCCATCTGGGAAAAGGATTTGCACTGTGTACAGATTGTTGTAGAATGTACTATAACTCCTATTTTGCACTCAAGTAAAAAGAGATGTTTATTCTTCTACATCTGGCTTTCTGACTCCTGCATCATATGCTGGCCATTACACTACTATACCTCCTGCCAGGCACTCATACAACCAGCAAGATTAAGGTAACCCCAAACTACCATCAGGCAGGAGCCCCACAGGCAGCAAAGTCTGGTTAGCTTTAGTAGCAGGTTACTTTGCTGAATCCTGTGCTTAGCCATGCAGGTCCTGAATTCTTTTTTCTTTCTCTTTTTTTATTGCTGTAGCAGAAGTAGTGACTTTCTGTCACGGGAAGTACGGGGAAGGAGCCAAAGGAGGGAGCCAACCGCAACCAAAGGGATCCACAACTAAACAACCACAGACTAGGCCCCAAACCTAGGGAATAAAGAGGTCACCTCCTAGCATTCCCTAATACCCTCCCTAAGCTGCTAACAACATGTGCAAATCTCAGTGGTAGAAATGCACATGCACAGGAACCTAAGACTGCTGAAACACTGCACCAAACCCTCAGCTTAGGGAACAGGGAAAGAGGCAACCGGCTCCTTCCAAACGGAAGGAGCTAGTGTCTCCCTGAGGCCTAGTCAGGACAGACACACCAAGAAAAGGGAAAGGACTTAGCTTGAGATGTAACTGGAACAGGAGAACCACCACACAAGCAGAGCACTCCACAGAAGAGCTATCAGCCGCAGGGAAACAAGTGAGAGGCGGAACTTATAAAGAGCCACCTGACTGATAGTGAGCAGCATCTGAGAAGGGGTGGACACCTGTCAGTCGTCCGTGTATTTGAACTTCTAAGATCTCTCCCAGGGCCAGCGGTGACAGTACCCCCCCTTCTACGGGCACCCAGGGCCAACTTTATCAGGGTGGGCTCTGTAAAAGGCCTTCAGAAGCCAACTGGCATTCACATCAGTCGCCGGGACCCACATTCTCTCCTCTGGACCGTAACCCTTCCAATGAACGAGGTATTGAAGGGAACCCTGAAGGACACGAGAGTCAACAACTCATTGGGTAAACCAGAAAATGGAATAAAGTGTGCCATCTTACTGAAGCGACCACCACCAAAATCACTGTCATCCTCGAAGAACTGGGCAAATCGTTGATAAAGTCCATGGGACAGGATGGGATGTACAAAGGAAGAAGAGATCCTGAGGGCCGAGTATGAGTCACCTTGGCACGTGCACAGGTCTAACAAGCTGCCACATAGCACTCAACACTCTTACGTAAACCCTGCCACCAGAATCTCTGAGAAATAAGATCAACAGTGGATCTGCTCCCAGGGTGTCCAGTAAGGACAGTATCATGTTCCTTGAACACCTTGTGACGAAGCTCAGAAGGAACAAATAACCTGCCTGGGGGACAGGAATCAGGTGCCTCTCCCTGAACTTCCAACAGCTCCGACACCAGTTCAGGATAGAGTGCAGATACAACCACCCCATCAGCCAAAATCGGACCAGGATCCTCAATATCACCCCCCCCCCCCCTTCCAGGGAAGCTACGCGACAAGGCATCCGCCTTGACATTCTTGACCCCAGGGCTAAAAGTGAAAATGAAATTAAATCTGGTAAAAAACAGACCATCTGGCCTGCCTTGGGTTCAAACGTTTAGCCAACTCCAGGTAGGCCAGATTTTTATGATCGGTAAATACAGTAATGGGATGAATCGCTCCTTCTAACCAATGACGCCATTCCTCAAAGGCCAACTTAACGGCCAGGAACTCTCTATTGACAACATTATAATTTCTCTCGGCAGAAGAGAGTTTTTTCGAAAAAAAAGCACAAGGGTGCCATTTGCCAGGAGAAGGACCCTGCGACAAGAACTGCACCAACTCCCACTTCTGATGTGTCCACCTCAACAATAAATGGCTGAGACACATTATGCTGCACCAAAATGGGAGCAGAAGAAAAACATTTATTTTTAGTGGAAAAAGCATGTAACGCCTCTTCCAACCATACAGAGAAATCCACCCCTTTCTTAGTCATGTCAGTCAGAAATAATTCAAGATACATATTCTGTAGTGAGTGGTAAACTCCAAAAACCTCATAAACGTTTACTGATTCTCGAGCAGATCCCATTCCAAGACCGCACTGACTTTTTCGGGATCCATACAAAAGCCCGAAGCGGAAAGCAGGTAACCTAGAAAAGGAATCTCTTGAACAGCAAACACACATTTTTCTATCTTGGCATATAACTTATTCTCCCAGGGGATCAGCAAGACTTGTCTCAAATGATCCTGATGACTCTCTATCTCGGGAGAGTAAATCAATATGTCATCCAGGTATACAACAACAAACCTTCCCACTAAATGATGAAAAATGTCATTGATGAAATGTTGAAATACTGCTGGGGCGTTGGTCAAACCAAAAGGCATGACTAAGTTCTCAAAATGACTCACAGGAGTATTAAAAGCTGTCTTCCATTCATCCCCCTCTCTGATTCTTACCAGATTATATGCCCCTCCTTGGTCTAACTTAGAAAACACCTTAGCTTCAACAATCTGGTTGAACAAATCTGGGATCAAGGTAAGGGGATAAGGATCACGGCTAGTGATGCGATTCAACTCTCGGAAATCTAGACCCGGTCTCAATGTCCCATCTTTTTTCTTTACAAAAAAGAACCCCGCCGCCATAGAGGACTTAGATGGTCTGATGTGTCCCTTTGCCAAACTCTCAGTAATATACTTTCGCATAGCAACTCTTTCGGGTTCAGAAAGGTTATACAACCGAGACTTTGGCAACTTAGCTCCGGGAATCAGATTGACAGGGCAATCATATTCTCTATGAGGGGGTAACTCCTGATCCACACTCTCAGTGAACACATCAGAAATATCAGAGAGAAACGAGGGTAAAATCTTAGTGGATATCCCAGCAAGAGATGTGATGAGACAGTTGTCCATACAGTAATCACTCCAGCCCTTGATCTGTCTCGCTTGCCAATCAATGATAGGGTTATGTTTTGGTCAACCATGGCAGCCCTAGCACCAGAGGAGCCGTCAGACCCATCATTATAAAACAAGAAATAACCTCAACATGAGAATCCCCTACCCTTAAATGGATATCCTGCACCATGTGAGTCAAAGATTTTTGAGAAAGGGGGGCAGAATCAATAGCGAACACTGAGATCTCTTTGTCCAGTGCATTAGATTTAAAACCATGCATCAGGACAAACTGGTAATCCACAAGGTAAACCCCTGCCCCACTGTCCAAAAATACCTCCACATCAATATTTTTGGAATCTAGCGCCAGCCTGGCAGGCAGGAGAAAACGGGTACTACCAGTAAAAGACAAGAGTATGTTCTCAGATTCCCCAACTACTCCGCCAAGAGTCAGAGAACAAAACTTATTGGTATTTTTTTTTATTCTCGCCTTGATATTTTACAGAGAGACAAACGATAACAAAATGACCCTCTTTACCACAAAAAAAACTGAGTCTCTTTTTAGCCCTGAAGTTTTTATCACCAGGGTCTGGAGAGACGTGTCGAAATTGCATAGGTTCATCTCCAAACATGGGCTTAGGTGTCTCAGTACCCCGAGTGTCAGAGGGGACCGACCTCCCTTCAGGTAATACGTCCCGAGAGAACGGAGTCATGCACCTTTGCCTCAGACGTCAATCAATTCATACCGCAAGAGACATGGCAGCTTCTTGTAAATTTAGTTTTATTGAGTTATCAAGGATAAAAGCATACAAAATAATCCCTGCATGTTTCATCCATCAAAAATAATAACATTAATAAGCTGAAACATGTGAAATTTTACAATTCCAACAGTAAAAATAATAATAAAAAGAAAATTATGAAAAGTGGAACCCGTAAAGTACTTCTTAATCTGTTGTATTTCTTTATTCAGACTCTCACCAAGAGAGTATTTATTCAATTAATAATAATAGAGCGTGGATTTCCCCTTTCCGCGTAGATGTGATCTTAATCTTTATTTATGACGATATCTTAAATCAAGAAAGATTTAGAGAGAAAGAAGAAAAAATATATCTATTCAAAATATTTTTCCATCTTGTTTGTGTTTATGAAATCAATCCATTTTTGCCATGTTCTCAAGTAAGAGTTATATTTACCAAGGGTAGACCACTTAATTTTCTCCATTTTATTTATCTGACACATGTCATTGAACCACTCTCTAATGGTGGGGGTTTCCACTCTAAGCCAATACTTAGGAATAATTGCCTTTATTGCACATATGAGAAACGGGAATAGTCTGCCTTTCAATATCAAATTGTGTTTTTTATAAATGTTGAACAGGATCAACTCCCCATCAATTTCCACTTTGGAATCATATATTTCAGAAATTATCTCTTCAAATTTATTCCATAGGGGGATTATTTTCTCACATTTTACCCAAATATGAGTAAAAGTACCTTCTGACTTATCACACCGCCAGCATTTAGAGGAGATATTAGAATTTATCCTGTTCATCATGACTGATGTCTTATACCAGCGTGCAAGTAACTTATAATGCGTCTCCTGTAGTCTTGTAGAAGTCACTTTTGGAATAGACATTTGGACTATAGTGAGTTTCTCATTGACATTAAAGGTTTTATTTAGTTCTATCGCCCAATTCTCTACATAGGGAGGAGGAGTAGATTGACTATTAAGTTCTAAATATAGTCTGGATACCCCATGATCCAAAGGTTTTTTATTTAGGACAATGTCAGGTAAGCAACTATGAATTCAATATGCTGTGGTAGGTATGTCTAGTGTGCTCAGATACAGCTGTAGAGTGTTATATTCTTCCTCATTAAGTTTAGGTGCTTTAGCTTCCGCTTTAAAATTATTATATAAGGGAAGTTTATTTTCAATAAGAATATCTCTAAGAGTAGTCAAGCGTGAAGATAAATCTCCATATATTTTTTCCTTAATCTTCTTGAGTTTATCAGGAATGATTATGTATAGGGGGAGTTCCCTAATATCAGGGGTCTGAAAATGTTTTGATTTAAATGTTTTAAACCATAACTTGAGGATAAGTTTAGTGTAGGGATTCTGAATACTTTGATATGAGCATTATTTAATTGTAGTCTTCCATAAAGCATAACTGAAAGGAGTTATGTTGCAGGCCTCTTCTATGTCTACCCAATTTTTTCGTCTCGGGGATACATTCCATTCCATTATCCTAGTAAAGTGGGTCGCTATTCTATAAGTTTCAAAGTTAGGAAGTCCTAGTCCTCCATTCCTTTTTGATCTAGTTAGGGTATCATATGCAATCCTATTTTGTCCCTTATTCCATATACAGTACAGACCAAAAGTTTGGACACACCTTCTCATTCAAAGAGTTTTCTTTATTTTCATGACTATGAAAATTGTAGATTCACACTGAAGGCATCAAAACTATAAATTAACACATGTGGAATTATATACATAACAAAAAAGTGTGAAACAACTGAAAATATGTCATATTCTAGGTTCTTCAAAGTAGCCACCTTTTGCTTCGATTACTGCTTTGCACACTCTTGGCATTCTCTTGATGAGCTTCAAGAGGTAGTCACCTGAAATAATTTTCACTTCACAGGTGTGCCCTGTCAGGTTTAATAAGTGGGATTTCTTGCCTTATAAATGGGGTTGGGACCATCAGTTGCCTTGTGGAGAAGGAAGGTGGATACACAGCTGATAGTCCTACTGAATAGACTGTTAGAATTTGTATTATGGCAAGAAAAAAAGCAGCTAAGTAAAGAAAAACGAGTGGCCATCATTACTTTAAGAAATGAAGGTCAGTCAGTCCGAAAAATTGGGAAAACTTTGAAAGTGTCCCCAAGTGCAGTCACAAAAACCATCAAGCGCTACAAAGAAACTGGCTCACATGCGGACCGCCCCAGGAAAGGAAGACCAAGAGTCACCTCTGCTGCGGAGGATAAGTTCATCCGAGTCACCAGCCTCAGAAATCGCAGGTTAACAGCAGCTCAGATTAGAGACCAGGTCAATGCCACACAGAGTTCTAGCAGCAGAAACATCTCTAGAACAACTGTTAAGAGGAGACTGTGTGAATCAGGCCTTCATGGTAGAATATCTGCTAGGAAACCACTGCTAAGGACAGGCAACAAGCAGAAGAGACTTGTTTGGGCTAAAGAACACAAGGAATGGACATTAGACCAGTGGAAATCTGTGCTTTAGTCTGATGAGTCCAAATTTGAGATCTTTGGTTCCAACCACCGTGTCTTTGTGCGACGCAGAAAAAGTGAACGGATGGACTCTACATGCCTGGTTCCCACCGTGAAGCATGGAGGAGGAGGCGTGATGGTGTGGGGGTGCTTTGCTGGTGACACTGTTGGGGATTTATTCAAAATTGAAGGCATACTGAACCAGCATGGCTACCACAGCATCTTCCAGCGGCATGCTATTCCATCCGGTTTGCGTTTAGTTGGACCATTATTTATTTTTCAACAGGACAATGACCCCAAACACACCTCCAGGCTGTGTAAGGGCTATTTGACCATGAAGGAGAGTGATGGGGTGCTGCGCCAGATGACCTGGCCTCCACAGTCACTGGACCTGAACCCAATCGAGATGGTTTGGGGTGAGCTGGACCGCAGAGTGAAGGCAAAAGGGCCAACAAGTGCTAAGCATCTCTGGGAACTCCTTCAAGACTGTTGGAAGACCATTTCAGGTGACTACATCTTGAAGCTCATCAAGAGAATGCCAAGAGTGTGCAAAGCAGTAATCAAAGCAAAAGGTGGCTACTTTGAAGAACCTAGAATATGACATATTTTCAGTTGTTTCACACTTTTTTGTTATGTATATAATTCCACATGTGTTAATTCATAGTTTTGATGCCTTCAGTGTGAATCTACAATTTTCATAGTCATGAAAATAAAGAAAACTCTTTGAATGAGAAGGTGTGTCCAAACTTTTGGTCTGTACTGTATATGTGAGAATAATTTTCTTAAGCGTCGAAAATAAACTTTTAGGGATATCAATCTGTAGTCCTTGTAGAAGATATAGAGCAACTCAGAGACCGGGAGTACCAGCTACAAATATAATCTTGGTGGATTCACTGGACAGAGACAGGCTACGAAATTCAGCAGGTCCAGTATTTTGTTGTGGGTGGCCTGCCAGACTAACTCAGGTACCGACCGGCGTGAGGTCAGGTATCTGGTTAGTCTTCCCTGGGGGGGGAGATGTGTGGCGAAACCAACCTCGCCACTGGGTTTTGGAGGGGGCTGTTTAAAAGCCTCTTGCCTCAGGATTATGGCCCATAGTAACTTTTAAACCCCTGAACCTATTCCAGGGAATTTTGGATAGGTTTGTCCCCCAAGTTATACTGTTTAAATTGATGTAAGTTATATGTATGGACAATGTAACCTCACAAAGTTATAACAACTAATAATAAGTGTAACTTGTCAGCTTGGGAGGAATATGCTGGGTGTGGTTCTATTGTCCCATTGTCCCATTGTGTGTTTAAATGGTGATGTCTGTCCTGTTGTCTCCACATGTGTATTGGCGATCTCCCCTTTGTCCTGAGAGATAATTGGATTATTCCTCGGTTGTCTCCCAGGCAGAGAGGAGGAAACCATGATGCATTGTGGGGATGTGTTGTATCTGTCCTGTGTCGCAGTCTCCCTTCTGGTCCTCTAGGGGGCGGGAACGATTGGTTGCTGTATTTACATTGTGTGTGTTGTGAATTACTGATTGGTTGGATTTCAAAACCCTGTGGGCAGTACTATGTTTGTTTTTTATCAATAAAAGAGGCTGTACTTGAAGTACAGTCAGACCACTGCTGACCCTCAAGACGGAGCCTTGTCTCGTTATAGGGGGGATTCCCTGTATGCTGTTGGAGACTGATTGCCAGAAGTGTAAGCTGACTGTATGCTTTTCCTGTTCATCTGCTGACAGCTATTTGTGAGGTTCCAGTTTGGAGTGCTATTTTGTATCCAGTTCGGGAGGTTGGTGTTCTGCAGTAGCTGTGCCTGTCTCTCGGAAAGGGGCATATCGCCTAAACGGATTTTAACCCCTTGTCTGCTGAAACGGTCCGTTACAAGTATCTATTTTAATGCCTAAGTATTTCAATTCGGTAGTGCATGATTTAAATTTACTAAGGGATTTAATTTTGGTCCAAGTTGTATGGTCTAAATTAACATGGTAAATAATTGACTTAGGTTAATTGAAAAGTTTGAGAATTTCCCATATTCTGTGAGCTTCTTCAATAGTTCTGGAATCGAGGAAATGGGATTAGTCAATGTGAATAGTATGTCATCCGCATATGCAGCGGTTTTGTGAGTTTTGCTTTGTGTTTGTAATCCACAGATGTTACCAATTTGTTGCACTTTCGCAAGGAGAGGTTCCAATGAGACATGGCAGCTTCTAATGAAACAGGATTTTCATGGAGTGCTATGGCATCTTATAGTCTCTCAGATAGCCCCTAACAGAACTGACTCCAGAGAGCAGGGTCATTCCACTCAGAATTAGTTGCCCACCTCCTGAATTCAGAGCAATATGACTCAGCAGACCGATTTCCCTGTTGCAAAACGCGCAACATAGATTCAGCCAGAGAAACTCAGTCTGGGTCGTCATAAATAAGTCCAAGGGCTCTGAAAAAATCATCCTCCGACCAGAGGGATTGGGATCCGGTCGGCAAAGAAAAGGCCCAGGATTGAGCGTCACCTTTCAATAAAGAAATAACGATCCCCACCTTTTGACTCTCGTCGCCAGAGGAGTGAGGGCATAAGCGAAAATAAAGTTTGCAAGCCTTCCTGAACCGAACAAAGTTGTCAGTTCCTCCAGCAAATCGGTCCGGGAGGGCGATCTTAGGTTCGGAGGAGGTCTGGACCACACTGGCAGAGACAGACGCCTGACTCCTTGCAACAGATTCATGGAGGTCTGCTACCTCCAGCGACAACCCCTGCATGCGATCCACCAGTGCAGAGACAGGATCCATGACAACACAGAGCAGGGGAAACAGAAACGGTATTCGGCGGCTAATAATGTCACGGGTAGTACGGGAAAGGAAAGACAACCAAAGGGAACCACAACTAAACAACAACAGACTAGGCCCCAAACCTAGGGAATAAAGAGGTCACCTCTTAGCATTCCCTGATACCCTCCCTAAGCTGCTAACAACATGTGCAAATCTTAATGGTAGAAATGCACATGCACAGGAGCCTGAGACTGCTGAAACACTGCACCAAACCCTCAGCTTAGGGAACAGGGAAAGAAGCAACCAGCCCCTTCCAAACTGAAGGAGCTAGTGTCTCCCTGAGGCCTAGTCAGGACAGAAACACCAAGAAAAGGGAAAGGACTTAGCTTGAGATGTAACTGGAACAGGAGAGCCACCACACAAGCAGAGCACTCCACAGAAGAGCTATCAGCCGCAGGGAAACAAGTGAGAGGCAGAACATATAAAGAGCCACTTGACAGCATCTGCGAAGGGGTGGAAACCTGTCAGCAACAACGAAAACAAGAGAGATCTGTCAGATAGACACCTGAGTCTTCCGTCTATATGAACTTCTAAGATCTCTCCCAGGGCTGGCGGTGACACTTTCACAGAGATCTCTTAGTCTCTGGATCCTAAGATCTAAAGAGAAGGAGCACATGGACTTGAGTGTCCAGAGGAAAGAAAGGGAGCACCCTCCTCTCACTGCACTGGCCCTAGAGAGAAACGGCCTGAGGGAAACCATTGTGACACATTCTATAGTCAGAACCACTACCACTCCTATCCTCCGCTCAAGGGTTTGCTGCACATGTTTATCTTGGCTAATAGCTTTTTCTCACCACTCCCCTATACACATGTAAGCTTGGCTTCCGGCTATTCCTCCCAACTCTCCCATAAGGCCTCATTCACACATACGTGAATTTTCATGGACCACGTGATCTATATGAGTGTATTACTGTACAGCGGCGGCACAAAGCGCACGGCGTCATAACAACCAATGATGCCATGCGCTCGTGCACAAAGCAAGATGGAAGGCCGGGTTTTCACGGACCGTGTATGTGTGAATGAGGCCTAAAGCTTTTCCTCCAGATTCCCCCAAACACATGCACACTCGGCTCAGCTAACATTCATTCTTCCAGGCTAACCCATACACATACCCCGACAGCCGTTCCTCCCAACTTTCCCATAGACAAGCACATTTGGTTTCGCCGACAGCTATTCCTGCTAACTCCCCTGCTCAGTTTAGTTGAGCGTTCATGTGTTTTCAATGAGGATGGCTGAATAAGCCTCAGCCAGACAACTGTTATGGCAGCTTATCTTTCTTGAAAACCATGGATTGGACATGTTGAAATTCATCGTATGTGATCATTCTTTTCTTTGACATCAAGTGGGAAAGACCCCACTTTATTAAAATATCACTGTGTGAGTGTCAGCTTCAACCATAATGTGTCCAGTTCATAGTCACACCAATGTGGGATGCCCCCAGAGTGCCCCCATAAACAGTGACAACAGCAGAGTGTCCATATACCGCTTCCACAGAATTCAATGCAAGTAATGTAAATGCAGGTTCGGGAAGCTCCCCCTAGTGGCAGCAGTCACTTTGGGAATGCAGTAGGTCTCCCTTATTTCAGGAGACTCCCTGAGATCTTATATCTTTACATCAGATTTAGAACCCTGGCTGACTACATATGGCAACATTGTTTCAAAAGGATATTTGGGTTGTCAGAGCCTGACCCCTTCATTGTTCAGATCCATGGAGGACAGTGACTGACAACTTGTCAGTTCTCCTCGACCAGGTTGGTGGAAGCAGAAGATGGACAATTTCTTGAGCGCTCTCGTATTTACTGAGCTGAAATCAATTATATGAAGGTGAATTCAGGCCGCATCCTTGTTTTCCTGCATTTCCTCCTGGATTATATCAGTGCTGGTTTTTTAAAAGCTTCATAAAAAATAGAGACAAGATTCTTTTTATGACCAGACTTTTCAAAACAACAAAATTAATCTTCCATTTTTCGAAAAACACATTATGTAGAAAAAACGCTTCTTGGGTCACTGAACTTAATTCAAAATAACTCAATAACCCCAAAGGTTACCCCATTCCTTAAAGTGACAGTATACTCACTACTGTTGTAGTTTTCACTTCAAAATTTTCTACAATTTTGTAGAAAAAAGCTTCTGCTACATGGAAACCATCAACAAGTTGCTGTTTATAGATCTATCTTTTCTATTATGTGCCTCTATTAAGTTCTTAAAGGAGGTGTCTGCTCGTTTTAGAAGGGCGTCTTGCTACTCGGACGCACAGTGATCAGATATCATAGGTGGTGGAACTTAGTAAGAAGTGTAGTTTTTCCCTATAGCACCCCCGTAGGGGATATGAAGCATTACACCAGGCATCCTCAAACTGCGGCCCTCCAGCTGTTGCAAAACGACAACTCCCATCATGCCCAAACAGCCTACAGGTATCAGCCTACAGCAGGGCATTGTGGGAGTTGTAGTTTTACAACAGCTGGAGGCTGCAGTTTGAGAATGCCTGCATTACACAGTGGCCATTGAAATCAATAGAGCATCAATGCCTATTACGCTGGATCCTTCCCAGTGAGCAGTGCTCTTTGAAGCTGCTTGGTTAATACATGAGAGGTTGTAAACGGGGGACCCTTTTCTATTAAAAGGGTCCTCCGCTTTGAACAATCCCTACTTTTTAGAAGACTAGTAAGCTGATCATAAAGGGTTTCCCTGCTGAAACCCATAGCAGTCAGCTTTTATCTGTTGGGAGACTTGGCGGTAGGTGTTCAATTACCCTGCAGCGCCACCACAGGGGAAATGAGGCATTGCACAGTGTCCATTGAAATCAATGGGATATCTGTCTAATGCAGGACAGGACGGCTCCTTTAAAGAGAGAGGTGATCTTTACATCCATTCTCCATTCTTGCTATGAAGATACTGAATGGAGGACCCCCTCTAATAGGGTGTATCAATTGGGTTTTCAAAACTAAACTCTCCCTTTAACGACCTAATAAAGTACTTGAAGTGGCTTATGTAAACCTGACAACCTCTATAAGTTAGGGCCACCTGTAACAACCATGAATTGATTGATATTCATCCATGCTGTGGCTAAAAATTGTGATACAAAGGCATATGACTGCAGAATCAGACTACACAGGGTTTGCTTGTAGTCTGTAACCATGGAGACACACAGGTCTGCCTAGGAGCAGTGGACACAAAACGGTAGACTTGTAATGAAAGGTATTTGCAAAGTAGCTTGCTTTTTAAATCTTTTAAATGAATTATAGCAATAAGACAGTCTCAAAATTAGGCAGACCCTCTAGGACCTTGTAGACATTTTTCTACGTAAAGTTACATGTTTTAGATGAAGTCTTGCACTTTGGAATCAGAATTTATGACACTGAACTAGTCCTGTCATTTTGCAGATTTTACAGTATATGAAATCAATTAAAATCATTTGCTGTGTCTTTGTTCCTAGGTGATTTAAACAGTGATGGCACGCTATCACCCGCACTGTGAGGCAGAGATGGATCCGTTCCTCCCGATGTGCCTGCAGTCTGGAGAAAGATCTTCATTAGTATTTTTTTCCTTGACATTTCTGTCTGGAGTTAAACATGAATTATTCCCTTAATGCACTGCATGGTAAGACTCTACCTAGGACTAGACTAGATAGCAGGATATCGTGGAGGGGGCATAATGACATTAGAATTTTTAGGGTGTCGGAATAAAAAGGATTGTAAGAGATCATGTAAAATGGATCTGCTTTTTGTCCCAGAAACAGTGCCACCCTTGTCCCTATGGCTATGTCTGTTATTACAGCTCAGCCCGATTCACATATGTTTTAAAAACATGAATTCAAAAGATTTGAGAATGAATAAGCTTACGCAGGTTAATTGAATAAATATATTTACTAAGTCTGATTAAATATAAAATAACACAGGCAAATCACATACAGAATAGTAAAAAGTCACTAGCCTAAATATGCAATATGGGGAAGGGATCCCGTCGGCCATGCTACAACACTAATTGTTAGTGTAGACCACAGTTATTCCCATCAGCCCCCCATCCAGTGTGCAGCACGCATGTCTCTGAGATCACTCAGGATTGTGGTCTTATCAGCACAATGGGGGATGGATACTACATTACAGGGAATTACAAGGAATAGCCTTACAGAGAATACTAAAAGTAATATAAAAGCAACAAAATTTAAAGGGATTCTGTCACCAGGTTTCACCCCTGTCAGCTAAACATATGCTGATGTTCAGGGCTTCATCAGGATTCCTAATGTGTGCTTCAAAATGTGATCCGTAGCCTTATTTAGCTAAAAACAGGTTTTACTAACCTGTCACTCAAAGAAATAAGGTGCCCAAGGGGATGTCAAGGGATGCAAGGTGCCGGCAGCACCCACCGCCGTTCATGCCCAGCGCCGCCTTTCCAGACTTCTGCACCGCCTCCTAATCCTCTGTGCCGCCTCTTGCTCTCCCTCCCTCCCCCTCCTTCTGCTGTAAGATGTCGCGCATGCGCACAGGGCTCTGAGAGGCTGGCGCCAGAGTGCAGGTCATACCTGGGTTGAGCGAAGTGCCGGCGCATGCACAGTTTGCTTTAAGAAGCCGAATCGAGAAGTCTGCACGGGAGCATCAGGCAGAGCCCTGGGCGCACGGGCGAAATCTTACACAGCAGGAGGAAGGGGAGGGAGGGAGAGCGAGAGGCGGCACAGAGGATTAGGAGGCGGCGCAGAAGTCTGGAAAGGCGGCGCTGTGCACGAACGGCGGTGGGTGCTGCCGGCACCTTGCATCCCTTGACATCCCCTTGGGCACCTTATTTCTTTGAGTGACAGGTTAGTAAAACCAGTTTTTTAGCAAAATAAGGCTACGGATCACATTTTGAAGCCCACATTAGGAATCCTGATGAGGCCCTGAACATCAGCATATGTTTAGCTGACAGGGGTGAAACCTGGTGACAGAATCCCTTTAAGGGGATAGAACCAATCGATACTTAAAAATACCCTTACAATACGACATAAATATCATATATACCTCATGTTGTAA